>NW_008752297.1:40128-59778 GCF_000715545.1 Opisthorchis viverrini
GGCAAAGAGGTAGACCACACCTGGGCTAAATATTCTTAGACTAGATGTCAAAAATCTAAACTAAGAGCAGAAACACCAAGCGACTGAGAACCCAAAAGATATTTTTTCAGGTTCGTTAACAAATGCTTAGATGGTTCTGTTTAAACACGATCGAATGAAACACATATCTAATGCTGGTAACATTTGTCACATAATGCCCGTATGGATGTGTGGATGGGCTGGCTTTTAATTTTTTATCCCACCAAGTTTTGTTTCGTGTACCCTAGGCGGTACCTGAGGCACTAGATTGGCAAGCCAAAGAACGTGACGTTTATGATAAAGCCTCCCACTCTCGTCGTCATGGTAGTCAACAAACCACCGACATATGCGTACAAACACAGTTCTGTTTAGTGAGAAAAAATTCCCACATATTGTCCCTTTGATATATTCGAGCCGTATAAGCATGGCACCTGAGGTTTGTGTAACATGATAGACAAGAGCACGCTATGATCAATCCAATAAATAAACTAAAATTAAATGAGATTTATTGGTCCTTGAGCGCAAAAGATCGTAGAACGACATGAAGTCTTGGTAAAGTGTTGATCATGCCATCATGCCAGCTGACTGCAGCGTGACAGTGACAAAGGTTTGTTCTGGAAACCCCAAGATAAATGTACAAGAGTTGCATCGTTGTTGCCTCAACTGATGTAGAAGGCGTCAGTTTTTTTAGGAGAATCCTTGCGCAACTCTTGCTTGCCTTTGGGGCAGATATATATTCAAAATTATTGTTTAAGGATGTTATCTATACTCTCAACCGTTGGTGATTGCACAACTCTTGAATGGCGTAAAAGATGTATGAGCGGCAAAGTCTTCGTTAATTTGTTTCACTCTTTATGCTTGGTCATACTGACTCAATGAAAATGTTAGTGTTGTCGTAACAAAAGTATCTACTTGGCTATGAAGAACCTACCGAGAATTTCGTTGATTTTTCTATATATATCATCGGCTTAGAAAACAGAAAGGCAAAGTTACCTTGTCGTTTTATACAATATTACTTTCATGAACGTAATGCCCGCGTACTTTTTTTGCTAGCATGGCAATGATTCGTTTAAATTTCCCAAATTCAGATTTATTAGAAAAATTTCAAAACGTTGCTTACCAAAATGCTCTATTTTTTGGATTTACTCGTCAGCAGTTAAGCTGCTTTTACCCTCAAAAATTATCAAAAATTTCCAGTAGCCTAAGCTCGTCAAAATAAAATATCTAGATATAAATGTGCGCCTACGGTAATTCTTGGGTAATCACAAAATCGCCAGGGGCAATCGCAAAATTAACGTGATCGGTTAAAAATGCCAAGTTCAGCTGACGTCTATTCCTAATTATGCTTGTCCCCTGTTGATATACAGATATGCTGTTCAGCGCATCAATTTGAGTGACAATAACGAACATTCCCGGGAACTGTTGGACGACCTTCATCATTGATAATTTTGTGTTCCCGCTGATTACGGGGATGGTCAGAAAAAATGACCCCTGATCTCATCTCGCGCAAGAAGCGGCACCTACGATGATTCAGTAAGCAGAGGAAATAAAGCCGCGTCAACTCACACTCTACCAATGGCAGCGAAGGTGAAATCACATCAGCGCCACAATAGTCGGTGGTTGAAAAACTGCTCAGGTCTTCTCTATTTGGGAGGTGCCTTCGCACCAGCCCCCGATGATTTATATAGTTATCCAGAATAAACGAACTCAAATACGATCGGCATCAGATTTTGTTCAGTTCCCAAAAACCTGCAGAAGCGCCTTTTATTTCACAGGTGCTGTAGTAATTTGCGCTTCTAAGCGGTCTGAGCTGAGGCGCCCAATGTCATTAGAGAAGTCAGCTTTGAAATACAAACGCTCTTTGAGTCGATCAGTTTCCAAGATTTTGAGGAGGTCGGAGAGATCGCTTGCAAATTGCCGCTACGAAGTTTAGGGGAAAAGGCTAGAGAAGAATTCTATTTCTAACCCCACCTAATGTGGTTAACTGTGGAAAGATTTTGCCACATAAGACGTACGCGTTCAAAAGGGGCTGAGCGCAGAGTCTTAATACGAGGAAAGAGTTTAGCGGTGGCAGCCGTCATACCGGAACTCCGCTATGACGTGTAGCCCTGTGCCGGGTGGAAGCGACCGAGAGGTAAACAATGTATGACTTGGCGACAAAGTAGAAAATCCTTAACCAGTCAGCCTAGCCGGATCGGCAACTGCCGCCTCCATGAACGAGGAACTGAGACTAAAAGCACCAGTGGTAAATGATATTGGCGGAAATGGACCAATCACACAGTCAGTGGCGCTCTTTCATCTAAGCTACCTCCATCGGGGCGTAAATACCCTCCCAAACAAACTTAACATGATTTTGCCTCCAAGTCTTGGTTGTGTCTCACAATTCCATTTTCCGTTTGTCGAAGCTGTAGCGGTTGGAACCAATGTGCCTATTGCACACGGTTTATAACGGAATTCAATTGAGAAATCGGAAACCCCGTTGTGGTTATGCTCGCTTGTGACCGGTCGGTTTAATAAATACTTTCATTTTGTCCGTTACGATATTTTGGAGTAATTTGTTCAAGTTCTCCTCGCTTTGTAAGATCGATATTGAGTCAACAGTCGAACCGATCGTGTGGACCCATAATCGTCGCTTTGAGAGTTAATAATTGAAGCTTCGGGAGTAGAAACCGATGTGAAACGGTGGATAGATACATTACCAAGTCAATACCTATCCCTCAAAACCCCGAAATTGCAACCAAAAATCTGCCCAGTGGGGTTTCAAGCGTGTGCCACGCTACCTGACTGGGAAGTCCTGACTGGCGGGTCAATCGATCGTCACAACCAGGACAGTTTCTAGGCCATCGTTCGATGAGTCGGGCACACCAATCACATCGCTCAACGGTGAAAACGTTCGCCTGTTCAGACGTGATAATTCAGATGCGTCCATCGTGCGTTGGTGTAGCAGTGGTCGCACGCTCGCCTCACATGTCAAATGTCCTGGGTTCAAATCCCGGTGCGGCCATTGGATATGCACTGCTGATGAGCTCTAATAAGAGCGAAACTCGAGTCCAGTGCTTCCCTTTGGTGTGGACTCACCTGAGTAATTAGGCCAGAACAGGAACACGGTCGTTCAAACGAGAGTGATGTGGCTATGAACAAAATACCTATCCTGAAAAACCCCAAAATTGCAATCAATTGGGATAGTCTGAAGGTGCATCAAATGAGTGTTTGCGCAAGCTCCTCTATGGCTCCACCTTTCAACTTTCTCATAAACATCGCATGCTGTAGAAGTGCAACCATATCATGGTACAAATGTACATGGGAGACATTTTATCGTATGAGAACTTTGAAACTTTCTTGTTTCCCGAAAAAGTTAAGGGCGCAGTCATCACGACGATGGCCACATTCTTTCGGAAAACTATACCGCTAATATTTCTACAGTAGTCCGCTAGATGCGAAAATCTGAGCCAAACGGTAAAGCTACATTAAACCCATTGAGCTGTAACTCAGCTATCAAAAGGGTGTAATCATAGAGTTAGTGCTGGCAATTCTTGCTATCGATGGTCAAATATTCCCGCCCAAAATGTTTTGTCGCTCCAACCCACAAGAAGCTAGCTGCCACTAATCTAGCAGATAAAAGTACGGAAAGTTTTGGTCACGCCAGAACCATGTGGTACAAACCGTTGAAATTGTTTCAATGCAATATTCCAATCTAAACCACACATCTTTCACATACAAAAGCCAAAGCGCACACTAATATCTACATGAAGTTACACAGGTGAAATCCACTCGGAAGTTTCAAGAAGGGAATATGGCCCAGCATCTGGTATAAAAGCCAACATGAACGTTTTTCATTAGGTTACGAAAAACGCCCAGCAAGGAGATTTGTTTAAATCCATTTCCAAATAAACATCACTGTCTTAACTGGCACACCAGGCTATCTCAATGAATCTGTAGCACTTGTAAACTGCTCTTTTTCATGCTCAGTATCATCTTCTTTTTTCCATCATTATCAGTCACATCGCTGTACAAAAGTTTGTTTTACTGAAATACAACCGCTATGGCCCGCGCGTTGGCTCGAACGTGACTTTGAGACTTTTGCCGAGTGACTGTTGTTGTGACCGCCGGTTGGCTATATTTGACCGCTCCTCAACTCTGACAGTTTCATTGTTTGTGACATATCCACAGGACGCCCAAGACCTTTTGTTCCTGAAAAACATAGACGCTCTGTATTCGACCACTTCCACGCACTTTCTCATCCCAGCATACGAGCGACTGCCAAACTTGTGTCACAAAGATACGTTTGGCCGAATATGCAAAAGGAGATACGCACTTGGGCCAAGCAATGTCTTGACTGTCAGAAGAGCAAGATCCACCGACACACCATTTCTCCAACTGGTATTTTTCAGCTTCCCGACTCACGCTTTCGAAATGTACACATCGATCTGGTTGGGCCGTTGCCCCCATCCAGAGGTTTCACACACATACTCACCTGTGTTGACCGTTTCACACGTTGGCCCATGGCCATTCCGATCAACGACACCTCTGCCGAAAACGTTGCTAGAACGTTTGTCGATAGCTGGATCGCTACATTCGGTGTACCCGCTACCATTACCACTGACCGAGGTCCACAATTCACTTCAACACTTTTTCATGACCTCAAACGACTACTTGGTACGGACCACTTCCGAACAACTGCATACCATCCGGCTGCCAACGGCATGGTCGAACGCTTCCATCGACAGCTTAAGGCATCGCTGATAGCCTCGTCTAGCACACACTGGTCGGAACGCCTCTCACTCATTCTTCTCAGTATACGCAATACTGTTAAAGAAGACTTGGGCTGCACAACCGCTGAACTCGTCTTCGGCACTACCTTACGTCTTCCAGGTGAAATGATAGTCGACTCTGCAACAACTGGTGAAACGGACCCTAATTCCTACGCTTCCAGGCTTCGCCAATACATGCGTGATATCCGTCCTTCACCTACTCGACAAACTCGCAAGCCTACTCATGTACATCCCGACCTTGCTACATGTGACTATGTTTTTGTGCGCGTCGATGCGGTCAGAAAGCCCTTACAACCGCCATACGAAGGGCCTTTCAGAGTCATTTCTCGGAAAGACAAAACTTTTGTCATTGATCGTAACGGCCGCAAAGACACAGTTAGCATCGACAGACTGAAAGTTGCTTACATGCACACACGACCAACCTCTAATGATGAGCATACTACGACCCCCTCCGTTACACAACCGCACAGTCACACGATCTCTCCTTCGACCAGTGCCACCACCAATACCACACACACTCCTTCACTCACAAGATCTGGTCGACAATGCAAACTTCCTTTTCGTTTCAAAGACTAACTGTCGTGACGAATTTCATTTTCGAGCGTCTTGCTCACCCATTTGACGCTCTAGGGGGGCAGTTCTGTAGCACATGTAAACTGCTCTTTTTCGTGCTCAGTATCACCTTCTTTTTTCCCATCATTATCAGTCACATCGCTGTACAAAAGTTTGTTTTATTGAAATACAACCGCTATGGCCCGCGCGTTGGCTCGAACGTGACTTTGAGACTTTTGCCGAGTAACTGTTGTTGTGGCCGCCGGTTGGCTATATTTGACCGCTGCTAACACTAAACGTGAACAAACATTACAGCTACAAACGCTGGACTAATATATTCACGCTTGTGGAATAATATTTCAATCAGATCTGATCTGGGATACCAGGAAGACAGAACTATTCTTGGTGTGGTGGTTCAACGGAATACGGAACTACGGAATCTCCTATTTTGTGAGTCAAAAGAGACTCCATAGGGCCGTTAATCACTACAAATCCACAATTTTGAAACGATGAGTGATAGTGTTCACTGGGTTTGCAAGGAGACAGATTACATACATATCCTACGCTCCCAAATCAACCAGCAAGCACCAGTTGAAAAAACATACCAATTGTGACAGTCTTAGCGAGTAACAGTAGTTAGTCACGCTTAAATTTCTTCCAAATTTCAACGCATACCTTCAGTGTTCCACTCTGTTTCAGCTTTTGGATGAAAGATACAAGAAAGTTTTATTATTTTTCAACAGTTTTGTTTGTATTCTAGGTATGTCCTGTGCTTTATAGCCTTCACCTTTTGTCCTAAGAAAAAAATCACACTCTGATAACAGACAGCGAAGCCCTATTTATAGTGAACTAAACCTGACCCACAGCAGAGCCTTGAGCAATGGCGTTACCACGTTACTGGTTGATTTAACTTTCTCGGTACTCCGGATTTTTACCACTATATCACACATCTAGATAACGAAGTATGATAAGTCCAACAGTACAAATTATGGCTGGGTGACGCCGTCAAATTTACTATATTCGTGCAGACTTTGAAGTTGCTTCTTCCACTGTTTTGTTCATTGATTTCCAATTTTAATGTTAACTTGATCCAACCCAATAATGTTGGCGAGTTCAACCGGGAAGCACGCTAATCCGTTTGCTTGTTGTGAAAACTCAGTGCCCCAGAGACCAGGTATTTACCAACTAAGTAATCTCTGAAATCTATTAATTGATGGTTGATTTTCGGAAAAGCCTACCGAAATATTTACTGTTTGTGAACCCATTTTGTTTTTTGTTCCGTGGTTGTTATCAATTTTGAGCAGAGCGACAACTTACTTGAGATCTGATGTTTTTCAGTGCGCAAAACAAACTAATGCTTTTTGTGACCAGAAAGTATGGTATGGTCAATCCAAAAGTAGAATTCTGATGTTCTCTGACTATATCAGCAGCTTAATAGCACCTGGGTTACAAATTTTGATCACGACAACAGCAAAGTGGGTTCAAATATATGTCTATTCCTATGTCCTAACCACTGACTAAGACCCTCTTTTGTCCACTTAGCTTTTACGCTGTTTAGAATTTAGACTAAAATACCCTGGACATTAAAATAGGTCTACTCCGACGTACAGGTAAGAAGAGGGCGCCTTATTCATACATAACGAGCCTATCCATATATCGCTTTTTTCCGGGTTTTTTCCACCTTACGAAATACCATCACAGGAACCATTGATTATCACCAGGTAATTTGCTTGCAACTTAATGAGAGCTGATGCGTGCGCTAGTCAAGTACATCGTTACAAAAAGCTTGCGAGTTTTCAACTTGCAGTTGAATGTTCCGGTTTTGTGCACTAAATTCAGGACCTGCTGTTTGGAGAGAAGGTTTTGCCGCTTTATTGGCGGAACTAAATTCAGGACCTGCTGTTTGGAGAGAAAGTTTTGTCGCTATATTGGCGGAATCATGGGTTGATACAGAGGATCGAGGCTTTTGCCCAAGTTTCCCGGGTCGGCTTTGTTCTTGTATTGTATTCAAAAGCCATCGCTCCGTGTGTACAGCCTCCTCATACCATTTATTGCTTGCTCTCCCATAAATTTGACAACAGCACTTTAAAAAACTTGTCAAAATGCTTGTGGTTGTACAAGCTCATAGTGTGCTGTGACTATTTTATCCTTTGCCTCTAACTAAAGCCGGTTGGATATTTTTTCGATACTGATAAATCAAGCATCATAAAGTACCTCACCAAATCCCTCAAAATATGCAGTCGTTCGAAATGCTAGCTTAGTGCAGTAGTGGACGTTGGTGTTAGTGAATTTGTCGAATTTTTTGTGAGCACCCCAACGCATAGCTTGAGCTAGCTTAATAAAAGAACGTAGACTTTAGAAGAAAAATATCTTCATAAATAAATGGGAACGCCGTTATAAGTAGCCTAACACCAAGAGCTTGCATCTCTCTAACGCTTTGCTATGCTCAGCTGGTAGCCAATCGCACCACGTTTACAAAGTCTTTTGAAGCTTTTACACCATGTTATAGGCTGCCATCCTAAAATTAAATTTGATATTTAATTTTGAGTGCTGGCAATTGGATTCTCTATCTTATATTTCAGTCAACTTTGACTATTGTAGACAGAGCTACCTCTACTTGATAGTTGAGTTTTATTGATTCTCTGCAGTCACCGATATAATCAGTCGTTTTAGAGCGCTGTCATAAAAATGCGCGTGTGCAGAGTGTGAAATTTCAGATCAATTGCGTGCAAAAAAGCAATCACCATTTCTTACGTTGCAATCCGTTGAGAAGCTCTTGGACCATCTCGCCTCCGATAAAGGTATTTACACCTATTCAATTTGCTAACCAATAAGCATTTTGTCATTTTCCATCCTGCAATACATTAATCTAGGCCAGTTGGGTTGCATCGTTAGCATTGAGGATAATTTTTAACCGCGAGCTAATCATTAGCACGTAAAATGTTACTTCCTATTTGCGAACCCCTCTTTTGGTGCTTTCAATATTATTCGCACTGACACACAAAATGTCAAGCTCTATAAAAATACAACTGATGTGCCACCATGATACACAAGTATCGGCGTAATGACAAAAAATCGAGGATCACGCCCGAACCCCGTATAAAATAGTTGGCAGAGTTTAGAGAAAACTAGGTTTTTCCAAGTTAAAATTGACACACCAACTAAATGAAAAATCTACTTCAAAGCCATGCTCAAACAAAACAGCCATCACATTTCAGCACGAAGCACCACAGCGTACACGAATACAAAATTATGTGTAATGCAAAATATTTGTTCGAATCGCGTTTGGCCTTAGAAATTCAGTAGCAATAGTATTATACCACTGAAGTGTTCACAAATAATTTGCAATTCAAGGCAGTTTTTGAAATACGAGTCAATATTTATGTCTCCTTGTAGGTTTTACCCAAAACATTTATTCCAGATTTATTTTATGCATCGGCGTGTGTCCTCAAAGAACAAAGCAAGTAGTTTTTGTAAACTAACAACACTTAAAGCCTTCAGTTTGCTTTGGTAACATCACATCCCAAGTGTACATCTTGCAAATTTTTGTTTCGATGGCAACCACACCAGCATTGTAAATACGGGCATAGTTCTGACACTGCTGATGACATTTAAGATTAAGAAAATTGTATTTTATTGTATTGTCAGCTGTAATAACCGCGTACTCGTCGTACAGTGGTTGCAGCTGCCGCAGTTTCGTTCACCGATGATTTGGGGGAGGAGGTAGGTAGCTGCGCATTGAAGGCGCGAGCTGGTGAGTTGGTGCATATATCCGGCACTATCAGTGGGCTGTCAAGTGGGGGTGGAAAAGGAGCTATGCATTGAAGGCAATAGCTTTGATGCACGAGCGCCATTGAGGGCGCGACTGGGCCATGTCTTACAATGTCTCCAGCCATTGATGTGGCCCGTCTCGAGGTCCCCATCCAGGAAGATGGCAATTACCAGCACAGCTGAGTTTGCTGGTACGCAACCTGTGCAGTGTGATCAGTTCATCTATCGAGGGTGAGTTATTTCTCCCGAATACCATTCGACGTACTTCAGAATTGCTGATCCGGAGTTCCCACCAGATTCGGGCAATGCTCCGAAGACATCGATAATCAAACACTGAAAGTCTTTTGACGTCCTCGTCGCACAGCGGCCAGGTATCTGATCCATATAGTAATATGGAGCGCACCGCAGCACTGTAAACTCGACCCTTGACAGAGAAGCTGATGTCACGCCTACACCACAGGCGACGCAGGTTCACAAAACCTGATCTGGCCTTCCCAATCCAGATGGAAATTTCATCTTTCGAGAGACCTCCGAGACTGATACAGCTGGTTAGGTAAACAAATTTGTCTACTACCTCAATCGGTTCATCCGCAAGCATGAGGCTAGGGTTCGAGCCCACCCAGTCTTGCAGTAGCACTTTACACTTTGCAAGTGTGAAGCGCATGCTGAACCTCAAGGCAGAATTAATTAGACTATTTAATAAGTAATTTAATTAATTGACTGTGATAAGAATTTCGAAGAAAGACAAGGTGTGTTTTACTCTCCGCTAAATTCCCAAACAGTTATTTTTACTAAATGCATTCATCCAAAAAATCATGCATGTCCACGAAGCAACAAAATTCCGTTCTTGATTTTCCATTTGAATGACGAAAACTCATCACACTTTAGCTCAATAGTGGCCGGCGAATTGTTTAGAATTTTGTGTCATTACAAGATTTCATTATGGCAACACACACAATGACTTAGCAGCAAAATATGAAAGCGATTACCAGAAAACTCAGCTGCGCTGGTCACTGCTGTCTTCCTGGATGGGGACGCGGAGACAGGCCACATCAATGGCTAGAGACCATATCAAGCATGGCCCAGTCGCTCCCTGAATGGCACTCGTGCATCCAAGCTATTGCCTTCAATGCATAGCTCCTTTTCCAACCCTCCCCCCACTTAACAGCCCACTGAAAGTGCTGGATTTATGCACCAATTTATCAGCTCCCGCCTGAAATGCGCAGCTACCTACCTACCTCCCGCCCAATTCATTGGTGAACGAAATTGCGGCAGCTATAACCACTGTACGACGAGTACGCGGTTAGTACAGCTGAAAATGATGATGATAACAATACACTTATAAATTTGCATTCAGTTTCAAAGTATATGGTGTCTCAAAATATTGTGCAAAACTTTGAAAACGTAATTTTATTGACCGCACTAGCTGTAAAAAAATAGTAATTAAATATTCCAACATGGCGCTCAAGAATATATAAGAATGTGTAATAGTGGCGTTTTGTTGTTCTTCTATAATAACTTCATGAAGATCTTCAGCGCGATTTTGGTTTATGGCATGGTCAAACAGTTAGTTGCAAACGCTCGGTCATCGGAGTTGCGCTCTGCGCCACAACGTGCATGTGCTACATCATTGATGCACTTTTTGTTGTTAATATAAAGCTATTATGTAGGCTTGAACCCCCACATGTTTTTTTTCCGCGTGACTGAAGCAATCAGCTAGTTGAGCCGCCGGTTCATCGAAATTGAGCCATGACTTGCGTGCCTTCGCAATGCGCTCAACCGGCTTTAACTATGCACAAAAAAGGTGAACATCTTTGTTTTGATTTGATGAACCGTTCACATGGTCACCGAACGTCTTTCACAAGTCCACACGGGAACTGTGGTACGCGCACTTTAGGGAAGCCAAGTCTCCGGGAAAAATGCTTTCCTGAAGTTTCTAGATGAGTTCAAAATGTTGCTTCACGGTTCGTAAAATTGGGAATGCTGGCCAGTATAACTAAATGTGGTAGACGCACCTGGGGAAAAGCGGTGGATAAGTCGTTAAACTTTACAGATGCATAGTAACTTTTAGGATATATTCCCTGAGGTTATCAGAACGAGATGGCAGATCGCCCGCACACTGCTGACCTACATCAAACAGCAGATAGCAGGCGAGCCACTGAAATGGGTGTGCATATACCATAATTAAAATCGAAGTCAGTAAAAAAACCTTAAAGGCTCACAAAAACTGCAACCGCTGAGTAAATTGAATTCGTCCAACAGCCGTCAAACCGTAAAAATTAAGTCTAGCATCCAGGAAGTTCAAAAAAGGATTTTCCGGCATGCTGGGATCTCTACCAAGAATTGTAACATCTGAAATATATTAGGTGAATTATCCAGTATACTGATGTACGTAAAATTCATTGGCTGACAAGTGGGAGCCATGCTCCCGTGAAGTTATGCTCCAAAAAATCGAGCATCATTATTTTAACTAAGATAAATCGAAATCAACCACAGGCGATAAAGTTGCAGGAGAGACATTTTTCAACGAGGGGAGCAATGCTTTACTTATGGATACATTTTGAACTGATTCGTGGGACCAAAAATAATTTTCAACCCACAAAAGCATCACCAAAACGAGCGTCCTAATCTACGAGTCAGCTGGATAGCAAACAATATTTAGGGTTTTATCAAAGTGAAGGAAGCATTTGTGATAAAATTCGAACAAGATAAATTGATAGATAAATAAATAAATAATAAAGTGTGAGGCCTACACCTGGTGATCAACTAAACTCTAATTGATCCCTGTGATGGAATGCCATGAGAGGAATAGAAATGGACTAGGAAGTTGCGACCCTTTTGTCTTTCACAACTAGTCGACAGGAAAAAAATTCCTAAGACGTTTTATGCGCAGCGTTTTGTTCGCTAATATGTTTTCGGGAACACTGGCAGAATTCACCAAAAATGTCCTAAGTAAAATATTTATTTAGTTCGCTATCGGACAGCAAACATTGAAGCGTAGACGCAGCTGTAGTCATCGGTTGTCATCCATTAAAAATTGATCTAAGAAAGCATAACTTAGATTGTCACGCAACGTAAGTGCAGTCGCCAAATTCGCTTCATCATAGCTAGCGCCGAAGGTTTGTATAGCTACACACAGGCGAAATCTGTCCTCTGAATTGTTTAATAAAAGTGGACAATCAAGCTTAGGATATCCGGTAATCTGCATGACTTTTAGCGCTTTGTGCAGTACTTATTTTGGTTGTAAAAGTTCAGCGTCTCCTGATGATCAGCTTGAGAATAAACTTGAATAAACTTGCTGTTAGCGAACACCATGCTTCAAGAAAGAACACAGCTTACTGTAGATGAAATAGTGGAAGGTATAAAAGGATGTGTGAACCACACCCACTTCGTTTTTGACTCAGTGGTTTACACTCAAGAACAAGGTCTAGCAATGGAATCTCCAATATCCCCGGTTTTGGCAAATATGTTTATGGAAGAAGTTGAACAGAGAGCTTTAGCCGGATTACCCTACCCGCCAAAGATATTCTGGCGGTATGTAGATGACACCTTCGTCGTCATGAAACGGGATAATGTTAGTGAGTTTTACAATTATCTGAATGAACTAAGTCCACAGATCAAATTTAGTATGGAGAAGGAGTCAAATTCGGGTACACTGGCCCTCTTAGACCGCATGACACATAAGTTTGGGGGGAAACTAAAGACCACAGTGTACGAAAAGCCCACCGACGCTGGCGAAGTTTTGAAATGCTCATCTGCGCATCCGAAATCGGTACTCGCCAGTATTGCGTCATCAATGTTTAGGCGCGTAAGGACCCTGTGCACAGAACAAGCTGATCGGACAGCGGCCCAAATTGAGGTAAAGGGCAAACTTCGGGGTAGTGGGTATCCAGCTAGCCTCGTTAAGCGCCAATTGCGAAAGGTGTTATTACCGGTAGGGAGACCCAGCAGGGAATGGATCGGGACCGCTGTAACCCCATATAAACCAGGGAAATCGGAGGCCATTTGAAGAATTGTAAACACGGATAACATAAGAATAGCTTTCCAAAGGGAGAACACTGCGCTCTGCACTGGTGCAACTAAAGGATCGCCTCCCGGTAAACAGGACTAGGGAATGTGTCTACAAAATAAAGTGTAACGACTGCACCAACGTCTATATAGGACAGACGGCCAGGGAACTACACATCAGAGTCGGAGAGCATAGTAGAAAAATAAGCAGGCCGCCAAGAAACGCAGATGAATATCAAGCGTTACTGAAAGACTCGGCGATTGCGGAGATTCAGTGCTCTAACAGAGCGGATTTGACACCAAGCACCTGCCCGCTCGGTGAATCTTTGCTACGGCTGCATCCGTGTGTTCACGTTTGAGGACGCGTGTGGCCCTTGGATCTTGGGACTCAAGTCTACACCACTTAGCCTTACGACGGAAAAGTATATACCCTTCTTCAGCCTAAACTTCGCTGCTCCCAATAATGCATATGGTTGGCGAATCCCGCAATCAAATCATCTATGTACACACAACTCCTTCCTTAGCTCCAATTGGATTATTTCAACAAGTAGTTCGTTTACCTCTATGTTCGGTAAAGACACCGACCAGAGATAATGAATGAAGGGATTTGTTAAGCGCTTGGGTATTTAGCCACTACAAATTTGTTTAATTATGTCCTTAAAATGATATCACGGAGGATGTGTACAGGCCGTAAGCGATGATAAATTTTTTCGGACGGGCCCAGCAGTTACTGTAGGTAGCCCCGGCAGGTGATATCGGATAAAGTTGACCATGATGGGCCGTCGTTGGCCATTTGCTGGGCCACTGAGCATAGTTGAGGCCTCTCACTTCGCTCGGCATACGGGAACCGGTCTAGCAATTTCAAAAAGTAGTCAAGTTTGAAATTTCGCGTTCCAGTTATGAATATGAGGTCCGTCGTTCGCCATTAGATTAGGCATTTGTGCATAGTGAAGGCCTCATATTCATCGGTTCACATAACCACTGTCCCAGTGTTTACCAAAAGTAGGACAGATAAGCGACAACGCGTACAGTACGACAGATTAGGTTGTGCTTGGTTACCGGTTAATCAAAGCCGCAAATGAACAAGGGCCTAGAAGGTACGATAATTGGCCAGGTAAGTCGACATCGAGTACAGCCGTGGGTACGACAGACAGTCAAATTAGGCTATCACGCATAGCTGAGGCCGTATTTCTACCGGCCTCATCGACATTGGTCTGGTGTTTACTACAGATTTTAAAGATAGGCGGTAGCGAGTATGTAAGACCTTCATTTTTCATTGGATTATGTTACTTTTTGCAAGTGAGGCATCAAAATCAGCGTCGCACATAGACGGGGGCACAGCAGTTACAATATGTATTCGAGATGATTGACAACGCGTAGGTTTATGAATCTAAGAGTCTGTCGTTGGACATTGGATTAGGCTGCCATGCATAAGTGGGGCCCCATAATCAGCGTCACCTATAGACACGGACCCAGCAGTTACGGCAAATGGTCGGTGTGGCGACCGCTTTATGGCGGTCACCATCTAAGAGGCGTCATATTCATAATAGGAATGCTACCTGCAACTATCTCGTGACGCCGTATTACCCACAAGCAAGTTATACGTATCTGGGAAAAGGAATCACCCACGGCGATGGTCCTCGTATCGCCACTGCCCAGTTTATGCTGTTGTGTAACAAAGCTGCACCTAATAAAAGTTGAGCCCCATGGAAAAATGTGTTGTGACCGGGTTCGGCTGACAAAACCCTCTCATTTGTCAAGTCTGAGGAGTGAAGAGCAAACAAACCTCAATGGCCGGTCTTAAAGGGTGAAATATGCATTACAAGTTCTTGAGATATTTTTTATTCTTATTGAATACCAAACGCGCCAAAATATGCCGAGGCACGATTTCATGTTTTATCTCAATTAAACCTGTCACAAAATGCGAATCGGTGACGGTTCATGTCCTTGACAGTTTGTCCACTTAAATAAGATACTACGAGAATAATATCACCGGAAGGTGCAAATAAATCAAACTAACTTTCCGTTTAAGTCACAACTTGGAAACCCCGGCTTCAGTGAAGATGATTTGGGCGTGCTTCTAACCAGTGGCGAACAAAATGCGCCAGCATGATCAGTGTTACAAATTTGGCTTCCAAAATTGTTTATTTACACCTTGAGTGGCTTTGATTATGCTTTTTGCCGAATAGCAGAAACGGAATTACGACGTATATGACCTCATTCTTCGACCGGTTCTTAATCTTTTAATTATGAACCCGTGGGCTGAGTTTGAACGTACGATGGATGTCCCAGTTCAGAGACTCTGCATTTTATACCTTCAGTGGTTTATTTTTAAGTTTCATGAATTACATGAATTTTGTGGTTCGCGTCGATTTCGCTTTATTTGAAGGTGATATCTTCCCTCGCAGGTGACTGCAATCTTCTCCTAAGCAAACTGGCTGTCAGGGGACGGTAAGATGGAGTATATCGAAAACAAAACAGGCAAACAACAGGCCTATTATCTGCTCGGTTCATTTCACAGATATCATAAGCGTCCCTAAATTTGGGCAACTTTTCCCGTTGCTTCATCTAGAATTTAAGATAAGAAAGTTGGCATAAGTAGCGGGTTGGTTTGATGAAGAGTTGCTTATTGACCAACACAAACCAAGCAGCCACGAGCTACCAGCGAAATATAAATATCGCTTGCACTGAACTCTTAAAAGGTAATCCTTTTCGAGCGTTTTCTTGGGTGTTGAGGAGGTTCTGTTAATGATAAACGTTTTCTGTAGAGGAGAATGCCGGTAGCTTAGGTAGCGTAGATGGTCGTTGGCTTGTTCGCTGAGCTGGGCAATTTGGTTGCAAACGTTTCATCACCAATCGAGGTGACAGCATCAGTGCATAGTTGTGCGTGGCGGTGGGTTAGTGGTTGAGCACAACCATTGAACGTTAATAAAATATTACTCTACCCTAAATTTTGTATTGCCTTCCATGGGATGTCAGTGACACTTTAACGCTTGAATAGAATCTAGCATGATTTTTTTCACGAGTAGTATGCACCAGTACACGGATAACGCAAACCAGAGCATTATATTTTGCGTGCACGTTTGTCTCCAGCCCCTTGGTTGTCTAACATGGAATATGTTTCGTTTGTCAGAAACGCGAATACAGAACGGCGATCCACATGAAGTTATAGGACATAAAAGACGAACGTTGTGTATTTAAATTGTATTTGAAAAGCAATTTGCAAACCGCTTTCCATGGTGCTATATATATATATATATATATATATATCTTAACATGGTCCCATGCTCGTGCAGGTGTTTTTATTCACAGACTGACCGCACTTTTACACACGCCGTTGAAGCATGCGCACCAAGCAACCGATAATCTCAGTGACCGCACTAAAAGCACTTTGATCAAAGAGCTCCAGGTTGGTTCTTGTCGCATGTTCGGATTTCATAACTGTTTAATTACATCTTAGTTGACCCTGCAGGCTCGGTTTGCCGGACAACAGAAGTGGATTTTCGATAAAATACCTTTTACATTTGGTTTGTTCTCACTCATTTCAACCCACGGACTGCGTTTGACCGTGTTCTGTTCAGTGTTTCCGTGTGTTTTAAGGATCCAGCGGCTTCCTCGTAAGTTATTTTGATTATTACGCCTAATGTTTCTTGAGTCACCCGCATGTGAGGACACCACGTCAAAGCGGTGTACGCCCTTGTTGGTTAATCGTAATCATATCCAGTGCAATGTGGTTGTCAGGGCATACGGATATCAATCAAGGAAAAGCAGGTCAGATAATCAAAGGGCTGTATTATTTGACAAACGTCGTAAGCTTTCTTGTAGAATCTCCGTTAACTATTCCAACTTCGTCTTCTTTAAAAGAAAGAAAGTCGCATAGAACGCGGGCGTGTTTAACGAGTTCACTCGTAGGATGAAGCTTATTACCCCTGCTGTAATAAGATATCATCGATGTATTACTAAAGAAGTAGTGCCCTGAAAGTAACTTTTTTATAAAGTGGGCCACGAGTTTGATCACGGATACCCATTTCATCAAAGAGAACCTCAGTATGTTTAAATCATGAAATCTTGTTCAAGTAAAAATTAAATTTTGTACCGCCCGACCCAACCGTGGAAATCATACTTCTCGGATTAAGACATTGATACACGCATATTTCACAGAAGCGTATTAGACTGTCAGCACGTTCGGTATGACAACTGAAAACAAGACTCGATAATGAAAGATTAATTCAACGAGGTGAAACAGAAAAAATCGCCAGAATATTGATGGTTCTACGCCTTTCTCGGCTTCCCACATACGTGTAGGGGTAACTTTGCACTAAACGAACAGACCACCAAGTGGGACAGTTAATTTGATTGAGGTGGCAGCGTTCTAATAATGGGGTTGGGATGATCATGAATACAGGTGTGTGAAAATAGTCTGTTCAGTGGGAAGCACTAATGTGCATTTGGATGTTATCATCTATTGTTTTTCTTTGCCAAATATTAGGCGAAAGTGCTCATGCGCTTTCCGTGTGCTTATGTGAATGTTCAGCGATCAGCTTTAGAGCCTTCATGTAAGTGGGTCGTACAAAAAAGATATCGGCGTAGTAAATTCCAGACAAATGAGTTACACATTACCTTCGGATTTACAAGATTAGCATAAGGCGAGAAAAATCATGCGTGCTACACAAATATTTAAAACAGGGGATCTAAAGAACTTTATGCTTCTTCAAATGCTCCTCCGCAGACTGTACATAGCGTCTTTGCAGCAATCGCGCGGCCGGAAGAATGGCCTGGCCTCTTATAAGAATATAGCAAACGAGGTGAAGTTGGTAAGTTTAGCCAAAAAATCTGCACTGTCCGGTATTTTCAAAGAGGAAACTGATATTGTCCCCCCCATTGCAGGTCGACAATATTTTCTAAAACGGCTGGTCGAAAACCAAAGTTTGTCGCAACAGTCTGCCTTTCACAAAATTAAACGGGAATGGACAGCGGTCATCTTCCGTAAGCCCAATTCAGTCTGGCGCAAGCAGGTAGTGACCAAATTTTGGATCTGATGAAGGGGTATAAAAGCGAATACGTATGGCTTGAGCCGTCAGTTATGCTGACGTTCTTGAAGGAGGTCCGAACAATCCCTTTGTGCACGACCGGAGCCAACGTATGATATGGTTACTGGACAAAATGCAAAACATTCCCGCTGTCGATATATATGTAGGTTGTCTTACCATGCTCCTATAATGTAAGATAGCAGAAGCAGACACTGATACTACATTTTTAAAGATGACAATGTTACATATGCTGGAAAAGCTACTGCATGATATAAGGCTGGGTTCACGGCGGGCAGCTTAGAGCATTTTACCTACAATGTTACCCGCATTATTGGGGGTTCTCCGCTGATTTTTAGTGCCGGGAACCTCATGACGCCAAGGAAGGAGCCCACATACTTTTCAAAGGAGCCTACCGCAGCCTATGACAAAAATGACGTGGTTCTTCGACGAAGTTCCTGAGAGCAATGTTCCCGCCGCTGGCTATTCGCCCAATGAGATTGATTTCTAGAAATCTACGGCATTTAAGGTCTTCTCAAATGCTGTGAAGGATGAAAACGATACACCCACAAATTTCTGAACGAAAGCCACTTCCGAAGCAATAGCAGACGAAGTCCAAAGCCGAATGTGCGCCAAAAATTTTCAAACGACATCGATTAAAACAAATCGTAAAAAAATGACGGCAGATGAGGGGGGTTTTCAGTCTTCGCATATACGCAAAGAAGTGCAACATTTTGATGTTAAAGTTTTTATTTCGTCCGCAGGGGTTTTGCAGAAAAATACATTGTGCGTCAAGCCGCTGGCCAATGTTCCCCGACTTTCCTCAGCGGGCTCAAAAGCCCGATCACGTAGGAAATTGGAACTCGTTTATAAAAATTGAGCTAATGGTGACAAAGATAGGCCAGCTGGGATGGCTATTGTGAAATATTATCACGTATTCAATCGTGACGCAGACCTCTTGGTTCCTGTGAGCATGAACTTGGTAATTTTTGGTGCGCTGGTTACTCTTACTCCTCCAGGGTGGTGCCCATGATATGTTTACAGTGAAAAATACCTTTCACGTGATTTACAACCTCGGCAGCACTTATACGGTTTCTCCTGAAGAAATGCATATTTTTTTATTGATACTCATGCTGAAAATGAGGAATGGCTGTTGCGGTCACAAAGCATGAACGGAACTAAATCTTGTCAGGACCCTCGAGCAAAAATCAGCGCCACAATCCGAATTTTTAAAGTATATATTCGACTATGTTAGTCTGAATGGATTCAATTTATTGAAGCGCGGTTACCAAAGACCCTGTGTCGAGGAGAAGCACCTGATTATAGCCAAAAACCCAGAAGTTTTTGTTTTCTTTACTTCAAAAGCTTCCCACTTAATCCCCCGTAATAAGGAATTAACGAAGGTCAGATTTCGTTACTCGTCGGTGTCGCAGATATTGTCCCACCATAACAGAAACCAGAGGTTGAAGAAATGTCTGCCTCTGTTACAACGAAGGTTGGGG
>NW_008752297.1:60614-66131 GCF_000715545.1 Opisthorchis viverrini
TGGCTATTCGCCCAATGAGATTGATTTCTAGAAATCTACGGCATTTAAGGTCTTCTCAAATGCTGTGAAGGATGAAAACGATACACCCACAAATTTCTGAACGAAAGCCACTTCCGAAGCAATAGCAGACGAAGTTCAAAGCCGAATGTGCGCCAAAAATTTTCAAACGACATCGATTAAAACAAATCGTAAAAAATGACGGCAGGTGAGGGGGGTTTTCAGTCTTCGCATATACGCAAATAAGTGCAACATTTTGATGTTAAAGTTTTTATTTCGTCCGGGTGGGTTTTGCAGAAAAATACATTGTGCGTCTAGCCGCTGGCCAATGTTCCCCGACTTTCCTCAGCGGGCTCAAAAGCCCGAGTAGGAAATTGAAATACATTGTGCGTCTAGCCGCTGGCCAATGTTCCCCGACTTTCCTCAGCGGGCTCAAAAGCCCGATCACGTAGGAAATTGGAACTCGTTTATAAAAATTGAGCTAATGGTGACAAAGATAGGCCAGCTGGGATGGCTATTGTGAAATATTATCACGTATTCAATCGTGACGCAGACCTCTTGGTTCCTGTGAGCATGAACTTGGTAATTTTTGGTGCGCTGGTTACTCTTACTCCTCCAGGGTGGTGCCCATGATATGTTTACAGTGAAAAATACCTTTCACGTGATTTACAACCTCGGCAGCACTTATACGGTTTCTCCTGAAGAAATGCATATTTTTTTATTGATACTCATGCTGAAAATGAGGAATGGCTGTTGCGGTCACAAAGCATGAACGGAACTAAATCTTGTCAGGACCCTCGAGCAAAAATCAGCGCCACAATCCGAATTTTTAAAGTATATATTCGACTATGTTAGTCTGAATGGATTCAATTTATTGAAGCGCGGTTACCAAAGACCCTGTGTCGAGGAGAAGCACCTGATTATAGCCAAAAACCCAGAAGTTTTTGTTTTCTTTACTTCAAAAGCTTCCCACTTAATCCCCCGTAATAAGGAATTAACGAAGGTCAGATTTCGTTACTCGTCGGTGTCGCAGATATTGTCCCACCATAACAGAAACCAGAGGTTGAAGAAATGTCTGCCTCTGTTACAACGAAGGTTGGGGCGCTCTTGCTGGATGACAGTGTTGAGGAACGTGACAAGGCAGGCACAATTTAGTTGGCAGTGGGGAAATATTTGCTGACGGGCGACAAATTTTTGCCTCGCTGGCCGGGAGAAAACGTCTTATTGCTTCAGTTGCGGCATAATTAAAGGAATCCTAGGGGAAACATACATGCGCGTGACGAGGTAATAATAACCAGAAAGCAACACACGCACAGTACTCAATCAGCGGGAATTACAACAGCCGATATCCCCGAATCGGCTGAGTGCACCTGGACTGAGGGGCTCAAGAAGTGCAGTTGTTCAGCAAGATATGTAAGTAAGAAGAGGTTAGATATCTTTAGGTTTTGGTCACAGCAGAGGACATGAAGGACTGCTGGGGCCACCATGGTCAGAGTTAGTTGAACTATTCTACCCCTATCTACTGCTGGGGTCCGATGATGAGTGGGCATATACTTGGTAAACCAGTGCTGGTTTTGGTGGAGTGTCGTACCTCCTTTCTCTGGATCAAACTGTTCCTCTGCTCTGAACCGCTGTCCTCTGCGTTTACCTAATGGATTCGATGAACATCCAAAACCCTCATGAACTTTTTATTTCGGATATTTTTAACAATTCTCGACGAACATTCCGATAACTCGCACTAACGCCTGTTGTTCGCTGCCGCTTACTGCAAGCAAATAAACTAGGTTGGCAAAGATATGGGTTTTTGAAGCAATAACTCCGCCAGAGGGTTAATCTAAGCCGTCTGCATATTCTGAGGATATGTAACTTGTTGCATTTTGTTTAAGTGAGTAACAATTCAAGGTCATCGGTCGATGCTGACTTCTATTTCATAACCGGTTCAAGAGATAAAACACAAAATCAAAATTTGACATATCGTAGCCTTCCTCGTTCTTCTTTAGTAGTGAAGTGGAACGTACAGAATACCCATTGCAGCAAATTCTGTCCAGAAAAATGTTGCGTTCATATGTGTAACCTCTTAAAACTAACAAATTAGACGAATTTGGGAGGCCCACCTGTCTTCTAGTAAAATGCTGTGCCGTGCAGTGTTGAATATAGCATGCATTTCTACGAATGTTCTCCACTCTTTGACACGCACAACAACTCACTAGATAGTGCAGCGTTGCAAAATTACTTGAAGTTAATTAACCAAACAACATTTATCCCACTGAATAGTTAGAATTTCCTCAAACCCAACTACGCTGACGGAAAATGGGTCCAACCTATCTCGATCACCATGGGAACAGCCTGTGCTCTTGTCTAACTTGGCTACTCGTCGTAAGTCATTGACCCGTATTTGTGTGTGACAGCTACGCTCAGTATCTTAAGTTAATGACACACGGCTCATAACTGTACGTGTTATCGCCAATATTTAACACTGTAGTAAACAATGGGCCATTATCTATGCAGGCTGATAAACGAGCATCTCAGCTGTACTCGGTGACCCAAGCTAACAACCAACGGCGGCCCTTCCTTCACACAGCTCTGCGCACTTTCTTGCTCCCAGGCTACTACTGCCGGACCCGTGAACATGCATGCAGCTGCTTCTGAGGCCTAAACAGTGAGGTCCAAAACAGTACTTATCCAAAGGCCAGCGACGGTCCTCCACATGCATATATGTTCGCGTTGTCGCTCACTCTAGCAACTTATAGTAACGCAGCTGAGTATAAGGCCCCAACTATACATAGTAGCCTAATCCAACGACCAACGAAGACCCTTTATACCCATACACATCGCTCGTCTGTAAAGCCCAAGTCTGAAAAATACATAACCACCCTTGGCGAATCATGTCTCTGTAAATTGGTTGCATCAGTGCAAACTTAATGTGTGATCAATCAAATGCTCTTTTTAAGAAAGCCCCTTTTGCTCAACAAGGTGTCCAAAAGGAAAAATGCATAATCGATTACAGCCATCAATCCCGATCAATGTCCATACTGAATCTGAAGTCTAACTTTATGAAGTTAAACGTACCACTTGCAAAGTTAATCCCATTGGCGATAATGAGGGAGTCGTGTGTTCACCCGATGAGGCGACGGCGTGATTCAGTAATCGTACACATTGCTGGCGCTGGTAGTATATGATTGAACCCTAGGATCCAAAGACTACAGCATCCTCAAATATGCACCTCCGGGTGAAGACGTAGCAAATATTTGGTGCATGCACGGGCACTTGGTTTCAAATCTCATTTAGAGCACTGTGTCTTGACTTCACTCCACTTCTGATTCCCGATACCGATAACATGTAACCCAATAGAATCGACAGCTCTATTGTGCGCATCATAACAATAACCATCCCACACGTAACCGCATCAGCAGCCTCACAAACTGGGGACTAGT
This sequence comes from Opisthorchis viverrini, assembly GCF_000715545.1. Taxonomy (NCBI): domain Eukaryota; kingdom Metazoa; phylum Platyhelminthes; class Trematoda; order Opisthorchiida; family Opisthorchiidae; genus Opisthorchis; species Opisthorchis viverrini. Next base: position 64,046 of record NW_008752297.1, read on the forward strand.
TCCCGAGAAACCGGTTATCCTAAATGCTTGCGTTTATAAGCCGAAACTTTTGTAAGCTTCATCAATCGGTTTTATAAAAAGCCTCTACATCTCACGGATACGTAACAGATTGGAAGCCGCTTATCCCTTCAGGCTATCCTGAGGGCTAATTCCATGACTGTCATATGGGATTAGGCCTCATCTAACTCACCGTTGTTGCCCAAGCGATTTCACCCATCATCACTTCAGCGGTCATGTCTACACTGGCTGAATTTGCTGCACAGGCTGCCTCATGTTTCAGCTGATATGATATTGTAGATATTTCGATACATGTATGTTCTTGATGAGGCAACTTTTTTCCAACTCCTACGTTACTGGCTTAAGCTTACCTCGGTCATAGTATATATCTCGGGCAATCAACTTGTGAATCCGAAACGTCATTTGTATCAAGCTAAAAATTTCTAACAGAAACTCGCTGAGTGCACGCGGAATGGTGCCACTTGCAAAATGGTTTTGTAAGGTTCGCACACTTTTATTTAGGCTAGAGCCGCCCCCTTCTGTAATCAGCTCAGTGCCCAAATATTCAACAACGCCAAGCATCTTTAGTTTTTCTTCAATTTATTTTCCGTGTATGCTCGGAACAACGTTGGTTGCGCACAATTTACCTAACGCACGTACGCTCACGGCGGTTCGCACTGAGTGCATACACACCATCTCCACCTGAACTTCGCATACGTTTTTAAATCGAGCAGTGTCGCCTCACTGCGGTAGTTAGGAATTGCAATCACTCTTGGTGGCCCGCCACTCTTTGGGCCGCAGCTCACAACACTGCATTCTGGTAGACCTTCATGATACCTATTTTGAGTCCCCGATGTAGGCATGGCTATCCCATTGACTAGTTTGAGTAGCAGCACTGAACCTCTCTACATCCTCGGTGGACCGAAGAATATCCAAGAATATCTTAGTTTGTCATGATTACTGGGCAACCCAAATTGGCTCACCTAAGGTGTTCATGTGTGTAGATGCCCATAAACCAGGTGTGACTTCCCGATGACAGTTCCGCGACCGTTATACGTAGTTCCACGGTCTGCCGGTGTTTTACGATGCCCTTACTATTTTCTGGCCGAGCCTGTTACATACGTCCACATACCGTCCTAATCCGGTGAACTTGTTCGAGAACTACAAGGCGTTAACCACCTTATTGTACGGTATTGTCTTCCTGTCCATAAACACACTAATCATTCCTATGTCAATATCAAAGTGTCAATATTAAGTGAAGATGAAACCCTACAGTACACAAAATAAAGCGTATGCTTGCTATCATGAGAACCAAAAAGCCCATTGTTGTGACCACTTCCTTGGCTTTTTCTGGCTGCACGCCCGCCGCAACGATAAAATATTTTCCGACACTGTTCGCAAGTGTCGCTCAATTCTGAGGTTTCGGGGACAAATAGGACGTTATTATCGTTCAGTTGATCTTCAAATCCAATTTGGAACAAAGCATTTGAAGAAACCAACGTCTCCGGCAGGCCATCGGCAGTTAGTAAAAACACGGGCACCACTTCCAAACAAATTCCATCGAAACATTTACCATCTGATAAGATTTTAGGCTAACGAATAAAAGCAATCAAATACTACAAACTTGTGTTAATGTTTCCCTCGTTCAGACAACGTTCCCAGAGAAATTTGCAGTGTGTCTAAGGACCGGCTATTATTTCAACTTAAAAGAAAATGAGTCCCTGATATCAACGAAAGACGCGGGTAGGTACGCGGCTACATTACACTCGGTGATGCAAAAAATGTGTGGAAGGATAGCTTCTGTATCTAAAGTTTGTCCGGTATCTCTTGCTTGAGAAGACGGATGTGGAAGTCTGTGCCTCGAACTGCCAACATTCTTATTACGAGTTATCAGTGTAATAACAACTATATTTCCCTTCTGGTAACTCCACGAGATTTCAGACATGTAAGCCTGATTCACGGATTCACGGATTGATACACGGGATCGAGGCTTTTGCCCAAGTCTCCCTGGTCGGTTTTGTTCTTGTCGGTCAGTGGCTGTCGTTCACCTGAAAGGCACAAGTGAAAAAAGGGTGTAGCACTGCTCTTT
>NW_008752297.1:69309-81741 GCF_000715545.1 Opisthorchis viverrini
CTGGTTTCGTCGGCCTGCTTTCGGGAGCACAGGGGGATATGACCACAATCGGCTTGGTCATGAGTTTAGGGTCGTCTGGTTTAGTTTCGTGCTTCCACTCCTGACCTGTTGTGACCAAGCTTGCGCGCGTCTAGAGGACGATCGGTAGGTAGGCGCCATTGACATTGTTCTCACATTTCTGTTAGGCAGATAGAAGGTATAAAAGCTGTCATCAATCATTGATCATTGCCGTATGTTTCGTCTAGAGGACGATCCTCAGGTAGGCGCCATTGACATTGTTCTCACATTTCTGTTAGGCAGATAGAAGGTATAAAAGCTGTCATCAATCATTGATCATTGATGCCCGTATGTTTTCCGGTTTTCTGGTTTAATCCTTGACACCGCCCTGGGAGCAGCCGAGCTCTTTTCACTGGCAGTGGGGCTTTGCATAATAAATGGCGAGCTGCCGATTGCAACGCTAAAATGTAAGTACACATCAAATCATTGGGATTCCTGCAACTCTCAGCTGAATATTATCAACCTCCCTGTCGTTGCTTGTATAGTACAGTAATGAGAACCTGGCTGATATACATGATCAACATGTGGCAAGGTATTAACGACGCGTGATTAGCTGGCGAAATACAGCCCAAGTAAATTACATTGAACAGCTGAAGGAACCTAGCTCACGTATATAACTAACAAGCGCCAATTTGTCCTGGCTGGTCCGACTGTCAATGGTTCAGCTTGGATGGGATTAAAAGTTGAGCTTGACTGGGCCTTTTAATGATAATATATGTCCTAGCGCTATATGTAAAGCTTTCTTTGTGCGCTTTGTTCTGTGGGCTATTGGCCTCCTCAAATAAAAGGTTAAGAGTTACTTTATCGAAGTATTGCTATCAGGCGGGTGGCTGATAACATTATAGCAATAATTCATACAGCGAGCATTCCAGTGAGCACTTTATCATTGCGTAAATTTGAGGCTGACGTACACCGAAAGTTTAGCCTCAAGAAATACGAGATTTTCATTAGATGCATTATGCCCCAGTAAGAGACGAGCCGCATGATATATGATCAACAGGAGAGCTCGGACCGGATGAACTTATCTACCATCTGGATAAAATAATTTGGCTACTTCGCCAGAACAAGGGCGCAACTGGCCTCAACATCAACATTATTGAGATATGCCGGTAGATTCCGTTCGAAGGGCTGGCGATCGTTTCAAATTTTAACGCTTCAGGCAAAGTCATCGTCGTGTTTCCTCAGACTGACTCGCTAGCACATCGTTACTAGTTTTACGCTATAACTTCACGGCTTTCAACTTGCTCTTCTCTGGGGCCTGAAATATGAATTTACACCTCCAGGAATAATTTTGGGTTTTGTGCTTCGGTTCAAGTTTACATCACAAAGAAACTGCCTAGTGGGCCGTTAGGCAACTCAAACTCGGCGCTTTTTTGGGTGCTGCAAGTCCAGTAGTAACAGCAATTAGTCATTTGCGCATTAACGTTTGGGGACAAGCCTGAAGATCCCCACCACGCAGTTGGCATCATTCACTATTACAACAGTCGATGCGACAAGTAATCCAATCGACACCAGTGGTTATCGCGACTAGTCGGCGTGTCACAAGACACGCAAAAGCCGAACCGTTTGTTCTGTGATGACCATCTGGGTTGAGGCACACCAAGCTCGACCGCTGAGTGCAGGTCATCCGTCACGGCTGCTGAGTCTCGGTGCAACAAGGCTTGCCCCTGAACAACCAACGCCTGCTGACACTTGTTTCTTTCCTCGGATCAAGCAGGTAAAGTTTATCTAACGCATGCTTAGTTGTTTGGTGGGGCCACCGTAAGGGGATGACAATGGTTTACGAAAAGTGCAAGGGGGTGTCCACTGCTCCAAGTAACCATTGTCGTCTGATGGAGAAGCAACCTTGAAAAACATCTGTGATGATCGCCTCTTACTGTTCTAAACGGACTGATCCCTAATTACCCAAAGCAAATTGCTAAAAGGAAGCCACAATCCCAGGTGGAAGAAAAACGTGAATTTACCACCAAACGTGTATATGGCAGATTGCAACATTAAGTAAAACGTTGTTACCACGCGTGTTTCTCGTAGCTGTGCTACCATAGGAATAGCGCGACACAACATCGCAGCCAAACTTAACCCATGCCGCTTTCGTTCTGTCAGCTTGTGATATTGAGACTAACTGAAAGGCATAGGCATCGGATCAAAATGCTCATTTTCCACAAGGATACGCGTGCCTGGGCACATGGTGCCCATGCCAGCTGTGATCAAGAAGGTGTGAATCTTGTACCTGCCGGCCGCAAGATATCTGAATTAAGAGGACTCGCCCAATCCAGTTAGCCACGCGCGTTTCATCAACATTTGCGACATCTGGGATGCACAGGAACGGCAACTTCAGGTGCTTCTGGCGATGCATATATAGTCGTAGTGCCCATCCTCCGACAGCAGATCAAGCACTTATCGGGACTCACGAGACTTATCCGGAACTTAAGGCATACCATCTGTCACAATAAAGCCCAACTGTCCACCACTTGCTCAAAACAGCAGGTCAACACTTCTGGCGGTGTCTGAAGATATACTGAGACATGAGGACCCCGCGGAATTCATCGGCTACAGACTGCCGCACTACATACGACGGCGATCGACAATAAAGCGGGGCCATTCAGGTGCCCAGTTACTCTTCGGTTAGCCGTCAGCTTATAGCTATTCGTCCATACAAAAATTGCCACGTTATGATGGTCAACACAGTACGAGGCGTCAAACAGCTGACTTCCGTGGCTCTGAAGGCAAAATCAGACTGGATGACTGGTAAAGAGTGGACTGTTTGTCATTACCGAATGCACCTAACTCACTGGCTTCTTATGATTACTTCAATGTTTCCTGGTTTCGGCGGTTATCTGTAGCTTCCGTAGCATACTCACCTGAGAAGCAAAACATCATTGATGTGAACGCCAAGACGACACAACTATTCCTCATGTATCCATGTAACGGCTTCTTAAATGTTCTGAGGGATGAAAACAAGGCAGCCGGCAGTTTTTAAACAAACACAAATCGCCGGGTCATAGCAATGCAATAGAAACATTGATTCCATAAGCAAAATTAAGGTTAAAGATCTATTGAAACAAATCTAACGAGTAGGGGCTGAAAACGGTGATTTCTGGTTTGAGGATACAAAAGTGTATTACCAAAACTTTACTTGGAAACAATGGATGTGGATAAGAGTGTACATCGCAAGGAATGTCCAGCATCTCAGATGAAATCAAATCTAGCGCTATCGATGATCAGGAGTGTGTCCTCCGTAAGATAGCCTGTTCGGTGAGCTTGACGGAGAACGCCAGACGGTGGTGTAAGATGAGTGCGCAAGATTTTTGTAGGTTTATTTAAACAATATGCCCGGCACGCTGTTGAATTCCTTTTCGGATTCCCCCGTTGCAATTCGCAAAATGAGATTGATTTCTCGAAATTTACGGCAATTTCAGACTTGCCACTTCATAGTTTACCAGGGCCTCGCATGTGCGGAACTCGTCTCCGGTTAGGCGTCGATTGACTGGAATCCGATCGTACAGAAACTTCGACAGTTTGTGGTTGTGTTCCAGAAAATGAGAGGTCACTGCCAGTTGTTTACTTTGCCTCCGTATACAAAACTGCACCGGACAGCTGGTGCGCCGCGTACTTTTTTATTAGAAAATAAACTCGGCTTACTAGCTTCTTCGGATTCCACGGCTTTCCGTTGGTCTTGGAGGGCGCCCGCTGCATTTGTAGTACACCCATTTGTGCTTCGATTACTGGATGAACGCACGAATATCACAAAGTTATCCTTCATTTATTCATTTAAGCTCTTCTCAAATGCCGCGAAGGATGAAAATGATATACTCACAAATTTATCAACGAAAGCCACTTCCGAAGCCATAGCAGACCGAGTTCAAAGCCGAATGTGCGCCAATAAATTTCAAAAGAGATCGATTAAAACAAATCGCATAAAAATGACGGCAGATGAGGGGGATTTTCAGTTTGAACATATATGCAGAAAAGTGCAACATTCTGACGTTAAAGTTTTTATTTCACCCGCAGGGGATTTCAGAAAAATGCCAGAGGTAAGGTTTGGTGTGGCTGTTGACTTATTTGCAGGCGAACAAGGATACGACTACCCATCAAATGCAACAAGTGGTCGTTACCCGCTACCGCCTGATCGTCCAGAACCCGTGTGACCACCGCGGGCATCTGGGCGAGAGTCTTTGTCCCTCCGCTGTCTGCAGGCGGCTATCGTGGACCCCTATACCGGATCCCGTCCCTCCGCCCCGTGAATATCCACCAAAGGGTGCTCTTCCCCCTCGCCAAAGGTAACCTTGCTGATCGTTTGCATCGCCTGTCTTAGGTACGATAACTACGAAAATTACGGCCGGTTAACATAAGTGATTAGTTTTAGGACAAAACCAGGAATACCCAATCGGACTAGGATTCTCGATCCGGCATCACCATGATTATATTTCAATCACGTTCTCTGGTAGGAGCGTGGCTACTGCGAGTGTAATTGAGGATATTGGCTTGTGACTGTTGACGTCCGTGGCGCAAATACAGACGTCAGAACAAAAGGTGGGATTAGTCCGCGCTGAAGAACCTGGTCACCAGGGTTAAGGGCCGGAGGGTCGTCAGTCTGTGCTTTGTAATCGTCTGACTAAGTGGCCTGGAAAACTGCGGATTCCAGGTGAGCATACGTCCTTGAACAATTGAAGGCACTTCACGCGCATAAATGATGTCACAGAATGGAAGCCGTTACTTTCTATTTGTGATCCATTAAACCAATAGAAAAGAAGCGTCTTCTAGTTGTCATTTCATCTGCAATGCCAACCTCATTTTGAACCCTGTCTACAACTTCTATTCTTTGACACCGAAATTTCCCCGTACTGATCAGCCGAATTCAAGTTAGTGGTGATTATGGTCAACCATAAAAGTAGTGACTTTCAAATCAAGTTGCTGATGGATATGCCCCGCTAACTGTCCCGCCAATCTAGGTGGAGTCTGCTTTGTGGGACTAGATCAGTCACTGCATGCCACAGGTTGGAAGGAGACAAGATAGTCATATGGTTGTAGGCGTGCGTCACTGCCTTCCACCCTGGAAAACTGATGTGTTTCACAAAAGCGACCGGATGTTCCTGGGTGTGTAACAACTCCTGACAGTAAATCCTTCGTCTAAACGTTTTGGAAGCTCGATATAACGAGTTCTAACACCTGTTACACTGCACTCACATGGTGGTCGGATCGTCTGCTGAGCTTGGTAATTACGCAAACGTACCATCAACAGTCGACGTGACAACAAGATGAATTGATGTCACTGAGGTTGTTAAAGCGCAACTAGTGATGACCTTATCGGGGAACTATCATGTTGAAATACCTCGTCAAAAGCAGTCTTCAGCTTGAGGGAAAGGTTCCGCTTCAGAAATCGTGGTTCAGGATATCGCAACGTAAGACTGTGCGTCAAATGACTATCAGGCATGGAAGCTATCCTACAAGGGTGTTTGGTACAGGATATTGAGCACTGTTAGTGGGCAGATTTTCGATGTCCTCAACGTGGAAAGCGTCAAATTTTCTGGGAACAACCGAAATCGATAAGCGAACTAACACTGACCAACATTTGTACCCTATTGGTACTGTTTTTTAAAACTGAAATGAAACTGAACCCTGCTCCTGACGTTAAGTCATCGGGTAGATGATTATTGGCAGCTCTCTACGGAAAGTTTCGGGCGTTCATTTTTTGGGTGGGTAGAATCGAACCTGAGCATGGTAATATCGGTAGACTTGATGTTCTCAGGATAATGGTGGTTCCTCGTGATCGCGGAGGAGAGTCAGTTCTAACGAGCTAGACTGTATTTGTTTTGCACCGACAATGTTTCTGAAGGGCTACGTACAAGTCGGATAACACCTGGTTATCACATTGGTTTTCTGCAAATAGTTTCAATTCATTCCGAAATCCGACCGACAGTAAACTGCGATACACTAAATTTGTGCGTCACTGTTTCTATACCATTGCTTGTTGATCACTGCATCGTTTAGCCAATAATCGTGTGACCAACATGCACCGTCCTCATTTAGCGCCTCAGTCGCTGGATTTTTTTCAGTAAATCATCTGTATGAATCGAAGTTATAAAGACTTGTAGAAGCTGACTTGGCTATCTAATGCGTCGCTGGCAGGGTGATCAAAGTACACGTATCTGAACTACCCAAGATTAACAATGAGTTTATGGATGCTAAGATTCGAGTGGCCGGGTTGTTATTTAGATAGTCTACAGGCACGAGATCTAGGAAGCATGTCGTTTTGGAAAGCCAGTGATCATCTCTTGCTTTTGATCAGGGTGTGAAATGGTTCAGTTTACACACTGCTACGGGTGTGTCCACTACTAAGCGACTGCCATATAAATTAGAAAATGCGGTTGCTTCCACACATTGGCTCTTTGCATTGTTGAGCTCTGTGTATCTCGGTGGTTGCCGGCGTCTTTATTCGCTTGTTCCGATTGGTTCCCACAGAATAGAAACTACGATAGCCTGGTTCAGGTGTTTCGTGTCAATGGGTTCATTTTGTGGAAGCCGTGGCTGAATGGTGACTACTAAACACGACTTAGGTGATTTCACTTCCACCGTGGAGTGCTGGTTGATGTGTTGACCAGTCTAGCGATATTTCAAGGAACGTGCCAAGCTGGACCAGTCAGCACCAAACATTCGCTAACAACTATGATATGCTTGTCAGCGCATTATTATAGGAACATTCAGTAATCTTCCCCTCGCCTCGCTTAGTCGCTGTGAATTTTACTAATCCTCGCGGCTACCTGCATACGTAGTTGCGTATCTGACATATCTGCCACTTCTACTGGTGGTGCTGAGCCCAGCTCCTTGAGGGAACAAATCTCGGTCGCCCCCGCTGAACTAATCAAGGTGAACTGAAGATCAAGTTTCATCGATCTGCAACTCCAGGCAACTAATAAGTATCAAGCCTTTGGTTTGTATGCCTGACACTGCGTACCCGTTGCTGTAGCTAACATGAGTTTGTCACTTCGTAGTTCGGGAACAACACTTTCATAAAGTTCACAGCGCTCTGTGATAACATGATCCTGGGGGTCGGGTTCATTCTATTGTTTTCACGGATTTACGGTACTCCGTGTACTCTGTCGAAATATGTAGTCGTTTGGGGGCTCATCTTGAAGTTAGACGGTAGGTTCAAGTAAACGTTTTTATGTGCAATCCCACTCTGCGGGCACGAATCATGCTGCTGGCGCAGATAGGTTGGCGTTTCGGACTCTGGTTATGGTCCGTGTGACACTGTTCGTGGTCCGAGGGTGCCGTTCATATCATGTGTCGGTATCGATTTTGTTCTACTGTATTGACACTCCTCATCTCTGTGGCTGGTACCGGTATCGTTTCCTGGTATTCGCCCTTGCTGGATATTCTTGTTCGTCATCGCAGCTTTTTTTTTCTCCAGCAGACGAAGAAGCTTACACGTCATTTGCTGGACCAGATAGTGCGTTCGTGGCAGATGCGCAAGCTGCCGATTCAACCAATATGCTGTTAATTCTTGTCATTTTCCTTCCATTCTAGTCGTCCCTGAGCTGATTTTAATGGATGCATCACTTTCACGTTCGTAGTTGTTGATACGGTACTCCCTCTGTCGGGATCTCGAAAAAGGCAAGTAGATTTGGTCGCCCGGGATAGGCTGCCGTGGCTTGGATGGACGGATAGCCTAACAGAGTTAGAGCTGTGCTCGGTCTTATCCCGAAACCACTGCATGAAGGGTTTTTGAGAGAATACCGTAATTGGCCGTCGAAACTGCACGGAAGTAAGCAAATGTTCTGAGATATATTGTCGATGTAAACCCTACAGCGAACGACGCACTCCACCACACGCGTATAGCTGCGCCGTACGTTCGAACCTTGTTTGCAAGCACAGTCTGGTCAGTAATTTTACAAGTAGTCAAGTAGTACAGAAATATCTGAAATTTGAAATCATTTGTTGGAAACGCGTTTTTTTGCTAATTTTCGTTATCCACTCATTCTTGCTATTAACCAATGATTAGTTTTCTATGGTTTCAGGCGCCCGGGATGATGAACACTGCCACAAGCTGGTTGCATCATACGTTCAGTATATTGTGCTTTGTTTGCAGTCGCTTTCTGGGTCTTAGATGAGCGTGGCGTAAATCATTTTCATATAGTTTGTGACTTGACAGGAAGCTCTAGCCGGTGTTGCGTTCTCCGAAGAACCTACATTACGTGTTGGCTCAACCGATCTGTCTCATTTAATGATATCTGTGCATCTAACATCCGGAGTCACGTGTTACTTGCAATATATTTTCCAACCGTCCATGCACTACCGAAGTTCTCAGCACGTGAACCGTTTCCTAGTACTACACGGTCCCGGCTCCTCTTCTGTGGCTTTGCTCGTCAACCAATACGTCGTTATTCTCTAGTATAATTCCTACCGAATCTGCTAATTTGTCCATCCCAGTTCAGAGCCATATGACCATGATTTTGAGCAAATTACTCGGTACACTTCTTTTCCTTGGGTTCATTATTCGCTCAACTATTCTATAGTTGCGGAATCGCCGCATGTAGAATGGCTGTAAGAAAAGGTTTAAGCGGTATGATTCAACACAAAGCAAATAGGAGTAGAGACTGGAAACAAAAGTCTAGGTCAAGTTCCCAAGATATACAGGTTGGTTGGTTGACTGCATGTTTACAGATCTTATTCTTTCCGAGTACCGAAAAACACACGAATACGTTTCGGACAACTGTTTGCATAGACTCTCAGGAGTATTCACCTGTTCTACCGAACTGGATACACGTGATCACCATCCGGAGGACAAGCCTAACAGGTTTCTCCGACATGATATGTGTCCACGTCTACCCAAGACATGATTATCGAAGCTTCTCCAACGGTATATTCACGTGGCAACACCTGTGTCAACTTTAAGCAACGATGTACACTGCGGCAACTTTTACTTACCATTTAACGAGCCAGATCGGTTGAGTGTCCCGTAATAATGCGCTACTCGGAGCTCTGGTACCCTCTAAGATTAACCTAAATTGGTTGTTCAGATCAGTAATTCTGTTGTCTGTTGCCATTTCGTATTGTTTGGAACTTTGTTTGGTCACTATAATTTTCCTCCTGACGGTCGTCAGGAGAAATGCTACAATGGGCATACTCCAATAATAAATTCTCGTACCAAATGGTGAGTTATGCTTCCCCAACACTGACGTTTTTCGTCAGCCCAGTCGAATTTGGTGAAAAAATATTGAGCTGAATTCCTTGGAAGATTTTTCTTTGGTGAAATGGGCACAACGAAAGTAGACAGATAGTCCTTATCAGTGTGGGCTGTTTCTCCCAACTTGCGTCTGTCAACGATCTACAACGATCACGTCCAGCTCGAACAACGTCCATCCTGTGAGAACATTAATTCAGTCCAGCTCTCATCATTATCAGCTATAAGAACTGCGTACATATCGTACAGTAGTTATAGCTGCCACCCTTTCGTTCGCCGGTGATTCGGGGTTAGCAGCTTCACAATGGAGGGGGGTGATATATTTGATGCGTGAGTACAGAGTAATCTTTGGTCTTATGAGTGGGGAGGTTGGGAAGGGAGCTATGCAACAGATAGGATACATGAACGCCATTGAGGACGCGACTGGGTCTTGTCTAACAGTCTTTAACCACTGGTGTCTCTACCTTGCAACCGGCTTTCCAGATTTTTGTCTCTTAAACAATGATTTTGATTGTGTGCGACAGGCTCCTGGTTTCACATCAGGCATTTCGCTCCCACGACCACATTTTTGTCCTCAAATTCTCTCAATCACGGAAGCCTGGTTGCTAGTATCTGAATTGAATACACTTCTCCGACCTGATACTCAAATTAGCAAACCAAGTGTCGAACAACTTTGGTTCCAGTGTGACTGATCAGACCAAGTAGGACCGCTTTTATGTACTGTTAGTCATCGAAGTGAAGAAAATGAAGGAGATAAAACGCAAACGAATGATGTGTCCGTCTCCAAGACAAATAAAGGCAATCCGGACCCGACCAAATATGCTGTCGTATCGCTGCTTAGATCTTGTATCTACACAAATGAAACGTAGGAATACACTCTGGCGAGTTAGGCTTGTCTAGGAGTGCAGCCCGTGTAACTTTCTACGGGACCGGATAGGCCTAGAGACAAGCTGTAGGGTCGACTACTACTCGTATGCTGGAAGTCTCAATCCAGTGTGGTAGGGAAGTGTGATGGGGTTGCTTTACTGGTGATGACCAAAAGGTTTTCTCCATGGGGTGGGTACCTAGATGATGGAGTCACTCCCAAACCTGGTAGGTCAGTTGGTCGTTGTGGTAGGTGCGTTCGTCCACACGCTGCTTCGTATGGCTCCTAGTGCTTGACTTTTAGCAATGCGCGCCAGGTTTCGTATCATTTAACGTGTGTCTTACTTTTCCCGCTATGGAGCATCATCACCATGGAGAATGGCCAACTTGTTCTACAATGGTTCTAGCTTCGGCTGTTTAGTTCACCGATGATTCGTGGAGGTGTGCTAGGTGGCGGATCAATGGAGTTTGCAGTTAATACAATTGAGCAGTAGATACAAAGTTCCCAGTCGACTTTTAATTGGGAGGAATCTATGCACTGAAGCCAGTGGCTTAGCCGCATGAGCTTGATTGGGTCATGTTTTACAGTGTCAAACCATTGATGTGTTCTGTCTCGGGGTCCTCTTACAGGTAGACAGCAATGACCAGCGAAGCTGGGTTTCCAGGTGATGGCTTTCATTCTTCGCCGTCAAGTTACTGACCACCCACGGCATGTTTCAGCTCTGGAGCTTGTCCATAATTTTCTTGAATGGGCCCTCCGCGATCCCTTGGTGTAATCCTTATTTGTGGGGGCAGTTCACTTAAACTGTTTAACACTATCCCGTCTTTACTGTGCCCCTGCCGAGAGCTTGGTTTCGCTCGCCAATGGGGTGGCTACTCCGATCCTATCGGCTTGTGTTTGTTGAAGTTATTCCCCAAGTCCAGATAACGAGGTTGGGGAAACCTAGATTCCACCCGGTCGGTGACCTTCCTGAACTTGTGTTTGCTTCAACTCGGCGCTTTCACTTAACCTTGCTTGAAAGGCACCCCTCACCACCCTACATATATAGCGGTTGTTGAAGGTGGCTTATCCAGGCTACCTAAGACCAGAAACTCGCCTACACGGTTGACGCGCGTCGATAGCTTTATCGTTTCCAGATGATTGTTCGAGACCCTTAGTCGGCTGGTTTGCGGTTACCCGTTTCCGGGGTTCCCTAAGTGGACACCCGGGGTCCATACCACTAGGGTTGCGTCAAATCTGAATAATTATTTAGTTGTACCTACTTATGTTTTGACGTAAAAAACTTCGGCTCTTTTGAAGACCTGTCTCCGAAATGGGACCCGATTGAACGTTTTGAATTGACTGCGTCATCGATAGCTAACATCTGGGGCTGTACAGATTAACACCTTCGCTGTTCATGTGTCCCCAAGTCTGCACGGCGAGACGGTTTACGGTGAAACTGTAATGCTCTCAGTTGACTGGAGGTATTCGACTTAGAACTTGTTTTGGTTGAGCGAGAATGGTGTGGTGGATCTCTCCAGTCTCTACGAACTGCTGAATTCTTACCTCCAGTAGCTGCAGGCAATTGGAGACAATTCCATAGACGGGTGAACCGTGTAGTTTAACAGCGATTATAGTGTTCATGGCCCATTTTTTGTTTATACGGTCCAACCACCGGCGTACAATTAACCAACACCGATACAACTCGGTTAGCTTTGTACATGTGCAGAAGACCCCATTTTTCAGCTAAACCTCTCATTCCCGTTTTCTTGTTGACTTCGTAGCTTGTCCACCTCGCATTACCGAAACACCGGTCTCCTAATCTCCGGCTTGGTGAACGCCGGTCGCGAAACTCCGCAGCTTGGCTAACCAAAAAATTATTCGGTTCTTTTAACTGGTTGACCATTGTTGTCAGATCCGTCTTGTCAGTAGGCCGCCCCATTGGTTGTATTGTGTTCACGCGAATCGTAAAATCATTACACAAACAGCAGCTGCGGCATGTGGGATGAGTGAGTCGTTCCTTGATGAAACGGAAGTACTCTCACGCTCAGTGGTTGTGCTCTCCAACATCATTGCCAACAGGAGTTCGACAGCAGACGCGCTCAGTCATGCTGACCTCTATTCCAAATTATGCTTGTTCAGTGAGCAAGTATTTTAGTGTGGCGCGACTCTAAGCATTGTTCCTATCAAGCTCAAGACACAGTTTGGCAATTCCGAGAAGTATTCCGTAAAACGTAAGGTATAGAGCAGTGGTGATTAATGTACATAAGACTAGTACGTACGATCACCATCCAACTGGGTCACACCATGAATAAACTTACTGAAACAATCTGGTGGACCCCGAAAT
>NW_008752297.1:92883-95961 GCF_000715545.1 Opisthorchis viverrini
GTTAAGCTTCGCCACTTTTTACCAGCTCAAATTTGATGTACGCACACAATTTTGACCTAATTTTGATGAGAACAATTCCTTATCCGCATCTAGGCTCATTCTGTGCAAATATTTTCTCCGCTCAGACGTAAAACCTTAAATGAACTTTCTGTCGCTTCTAACTCTCGTTCACCACAAGGAGACGGCAACACGTGTTTTGCAAAGCCACGGAGTGATCCATCGGCAACATTTATGCAACAATGGCCACCTTTCACACTTGGACACTTTCAACTGTTTCTGGCAGGTGGAGGCAAGAAATCGGCCTTCGAAAGGGAACTTGGCCGGAGCGGTCTAGGATGAAGTTTAGGATAGTACTATTATTCATTTATTGCTGATCCAAAAAATTAGCAATATTCAAATTCTGCTCAGAGGAATTATCTATTAGCCACACGACCGCTGTTGACTGGAAGAACTATTTTCGCGAATTTTGCGCCTGGGGGCTTTGGCAGATTCCAACACTCATCGGCGGCCCAGGTACCCAAGTTAAAATCGATGAAACGCCAGTATGTCAACGTAAAAAAAAACAACGCAGGGCGAGTCCTTCTCAAGCATTTGATTTTCGCAGAGATCTTCTGGGAAATTAAAGAGATGTTTATGTGTGCAGTGGCAGATTTAACTGCGGTCACTTTGATGGACAAAATCCTGGCCTGCATCGCTTCCGGGTCAATCATCTCCGATATGTGGGCATCATACCAAGGAATCGAAACGAAGATTGACATGAATTATACTCATGAAACCGTTAATTAAATCGAAATGTTTGTAGATCCAATGACTGGATCTCACACACAAATCATTGAAGCTCCTTGGCACGTCTACAAAATGCTGAATAAACGCCAATGCGGTACACACCGATATTTATTGAACAGCGATTGTGTGAGTTCTTCTGGAGGCAAAGGTAACGAAAACGGACCTTTTCATGTAAATTATTTATCACACGTCCCAATTTGACCCTCTCCAATAAAAACTGAAAGCACACATTTCATATCCTAATTTCTCTAATCCTTCTTGTGTGGCGGGCGTTAATTTTTTGGGGGGCTTATCTGGAAAAGATCCAGGATTTCTTCAGAAAGCGGTTCTATGTACTTGGGAGCGCTTCACTCCCAGTTTCCAAGATCCTGTCAGCCGGAAGTTGCTGGCATTTCTAACTGAGTCTCAGACAATCACCGATCTATTTTGCCATCCATCTTCTGGTTTTGAGGACCGAGATTTTCTGGCTGACATGAAATCATGAACCAAAGGAGACGAAATCTGACGGCTAGCCAGTATACCTCTAGTGCCTGAAACCAGCACCAGGGTCAGAGGACCACATGAAACTACAGACTGACTCCATTCAGCTGACGTTCGTCACGCTTTCTGTTCGTACTTTTATTGCTTCCATTAAGAAAAACGCCACAGATCAATATGCTGGCCTCGATAGTACAGTCCCGAGCCTGAAACAACTAAACTCAGGGTCGTCACTTCGAGCCCCACTTCCAAGGTCCCCAAAAGGAACAAGAATAAAAAGCGCGATGAGGTTAAACGCTTAGAGGCTACCTTGGAAATCGTTTTCGATTTGATCAGACAACAGCCTACACAAAAATTAGTGATCAAAGCAACCTTGGCCAACCTATACGTTACAGAACGCGAAGTTACAAGGGCACACAGTCCACTCAGATTGCAGTTGGCTTATCAACACACCACTCACAATTTTTACCCTCTGCGTTTAAATGCGAGAATATCAGTTGGGTAAAAAGTCTTTAAAAACATCTCTTTTGAAGTGTATCACTCATCCGTTTGAGTCCGTGCTGTTCATCTACACATGCCGTTCTCATTTGACGACACTCTGTTTAGCTCAGACTTCAGAGCACAAATCTGTGAGTACGTCTGTCCCTGTCTCTCTCTGAGCGTTCATTACGGCCCGCCACCAAAACTTCTACAAGATTGCGAAGAAATCTATANAACGAAAACGGACCTTTTCATGTAAATTATTCATCACACGTCCCAAGTTGACCCTCTTCAATAAAAACTGAAAGCACACATTTCATATCCTAATTTTTCTAATCCTTCTTGTGTGGCGGGCGTTAATTTTTTGGGGGGCTTATCTGGAAAAGATCCAGGATTTCTTCAGAAAGTGGTTCTATGTACTTGGAAACGCTTCACTCCCAGTTTCCACGATCTTGTCAGCCGGAAGTTGCTGGCATTTCTAACTGAGTCTCAGACAATCACCGATCTGTTTTGCCACCCTTCTTCTGGTTGCGAGGACCGAGATTTTCTGGCTGACATGAAGTCATGAACTAAAGTAGATGAAATCTGACAGCTAACCAGTATACCTCTGGTGCCTGGAACCAGCACCAGGGTCAGAGGACCACATGAAACTACAGACTGACTCCATTCAGCTGACGTTCGTCACGCTTTCTGTTCGTACTTTTATTGCTTCCATTCAGAAAAACGCCACAGATCAATATGCTGGCCTCGATAGTACAGTCCCGAGCCTGAAACAACTAAACTCAGGGTCGTCACTTCGAGCCCCACTTCCAAGATCCCCAAAAGGAACAAGAATAAAAAGCGCGATGGAGCTAAATGATTAGAGGCTACCTTGGAAGTCGTTTCTGATTTGACTAGACAACGGCCTACACAAAAATGAGTGATCAAAACAACCTTGGCCAACCTATACGTTACAGAACGCGAAGTTACAAGGGCACACAGTCCACTCAGATTGCAGTTGGCTTATCAACACACCACTCACAATTTTTATCCTCTGCGTTTAAATGTGAGAATATCAGTTGGGTAAAAAGTCTTTGAAAACATCTCTTTTGAAGTGTATCACTCATCCATTTGAGTCCGTACTGTTCATCTACACATGCCGTTCTCATTTGACGACACACTGTTTAGCTCAGACTTCAGAGCACAAATCTGTTAGTATATCTGTCCCTGTCCCTCTTTGAGTGTTCATTACGGCCCGCCACCGAAACTTCTACAAGATTGCGAACAAATCTATAAAGTACTTCTTTTTCAAACAAATGTGGTTTTACGACTCACCTGGAACCCAATTGAATCTCT
>NW_008752297.1:97311-100063 GCF_000715545.1 Opisthorchis viverrini
GAGTAGCTGATAAATGAAGCACCGACAAGGACCAGACCGATTACCACATACTATTTTGTTTTCTTCATTCAAGTCTGGCATCTTGACAGCAATTGTTGCAAACACTGTAATTCTTGTGTTCCATATGTATTCACAAACAAGTTCTTTGACTTAGAATCAAGCGCTCGCTTATAAGGTCCGTATCACCAACCGTATTTCAAACGATGGCTGGTCCCTCTATCGGCTCGTATAATTATATATGACCATTTGGCTACACGAACAAGCGTTTAAGGTATCCTTCTCTATCCAACGGAGGGGGTAGCAGCGGATTCCTATTAACCATACATTGTCTGGATTGCCCGCGTAATCTGAAAGGCAACTGAGACCACCGCTATCTCTTAATATCATCTACCCGGTCACCCTAGACGGATCTGGCGCATTGGACTATATATACAGACTTTTGCCTTCTCTTCCCTCGAGCCCACTTGGTCAATTTAGTAGGCAATATATGGAAGTCGAATCCTAAATAACTAATTGACCATGACAGACTTCTAGTAGAGTGCCTAATAACTTGTTAAAATGAAAACAATTTCTGATAGCACCAAGGCTACTCACAAGTAACCCAGAATAATTCAAATCTCATGGGCCGTGAGCAGTCGCTAGCTTCAGAGCGCAAACGGCAAATGCAAGTTTCCAAAGATACCATCTGAATACGAACTTGATTGTCCCATTTATACTAATTAGTCACACTTTCCTAAGTAGCGTTTTTTAGTTGTTCCTTACTCATTTGTGCAAGACACACAATAAACCATCAAAGAGTCGCTTTGGTACGTTGATCGTTTGGTGTAGAGCTGACACTCTGAGCTTTTNAGCTGAGTGAGCAACCCCCGAGGAAACTATTGGTTTTCCTATCGAACATTCATTCCATTCGCTGCACCTCTTTGTCACGTGAGTTTTAAATCATGAAGGTATTTACTGAGCCTGTTATCCCCGGCTTTTACTCACAACATGCCATCCGCATTGGTTGATGTATGTGCCAGTTAAATTGGCACAATTTGCCCCCATTTATTTCCCGCCATTCATTACTTTGACCATGCTTTGGCGTACTTAGATACTAAAAGTGTCTTACTAGGCTAATCGGAGAACGATTGAGTCTATTATTCAGCCTTTAATAATGAAAACAGTTAATGCGGCTACCTGTTCGGCATATTATTTATGGCTGTCTATATGACACCTCAAAATAAAATGACATCGAATTAGAATGTAAACCATTTTCACGAGGCCAAAGTGAACCGTAGGTGACGCAAATATGATCTGGCCTTTTGTGTTAAAAAAACGTCTGTTAAAGTGAATTTTAAAGGGCGATGGAGAAATAACTCCTTCTGAAAAACCCAATGTGAAACAGACAGCCGCATGGCAGCCCAGTTTTCTTCACGACATGATCACCGCCTGTACGCTACCAGCTTGTGACTTAGTTGCTACATACATCACAAAAGTTGGGAACGTGTGTAGTAATCATTTGAACATAATGCCACCATGCAGTAGTGACCAGGAGAATGCTACGCAGAAGAGAAACACAAAAGCGGCTTGCTCTAATAACCTGCCGAACCGGTTTAAGTTATAAGTTTTCGGTTTGTTTTGTTTGTTTAATTTAACCATTTCAATTTACCCACTGCTGAATTGTCACCGGCAAACAGATTTAAGTTCCCACTAGTACAGTAAAATGTATTTTGTGGACTGAATTTTATGCGTCATTTTTCCACAAATGTATACGCCACCATTATTTGCGGTAATTTGTTTGCTAATGTACAAAAGTAACTGTGCCCTTTGTGCACCCAAATGATTTCACTGTGCTAGGCTGCACGGAGCATGCAGCGAAAATTGAGGCCATCATCGTAGTCGTCGGCGGGTGGATTTCCCGGATTGCATAACCCATCCAATCCAAAAAGCGGATGTGATTTTCCCCGTGGATTGTAACAACGCATGCGATATAAGACGTGGATCTGCCAGAGAAATGGCACTGGTTCCAGTGATGTTGCGTACAAGTAAACCGTGGATATCTTCTAGAGTCGGCAAGCCTGCTCACAACGTTGCTTATAAATTTCCCCATTCAAAGGATAACTGGAAATAGAAGGCACACTTTCGACTGTTACCGTAATATTGCACACAGGTAAAGTAGCGCAGCAGGGATAATTCGAAGTGTCATCATTCGGAATAATTTTGATGTACTTTCGAAAAACTTCCAAGAACGTTTTCAAAAAGAGGTTTAAAATAGGTCATTTCTAAGAGGTCTGACATTTTTTCAAAACTGCAGCACAGTTGCAACGCCGTATACAGTGTTTCCTAAAATAACTTTTGAGAACTTGCGTACGCTGGTTTTCCAGTGTCCCCGCCAGAATTACTAACTAGTACAAAGATATATGATCCTCACACGACTAAGGTAGATCCAAAATATCCCGCAAGAAATACACCNGTTCGTAACATGTGTGATAATCGTTTGAGCATAATGCACAATTTGCCCTCTTTAATTCCCGCTGTTCAATACTTTGAAGGGCCTTTGGCGCACTTAGATATTAATAGTGTCTTACCAGGCTGATCGGAGAACGACTGAGTCTATTATTCAGCCTTTAATAATGAAAACAGTTAATGCAGCTACCTGTTCAGCATATTATTTATGACTGTCTATATGTCACCTCAAAATAAAATGACATCGAATGAGGATGTAAACCATTTTCACGGGACCAAAGGGAACCGTAGGTGGCGCAAATACGAT
>NW_008752297.1:100197-100730 GCF_000715545.1 Opisthorchis viverrini
AGCTACCAGCTTGTGACTTAGTTGCCACATACATCACAAAAGTTGGGAACATGTGTAGTAATCGTTTGAACATAATGCAACCATGCAGTAGTGACCAGGAGAATGCTACGTTGAAGAGCAACACAGAAGCGGCTTGCTTGAATAGCCTGCCGAACCGGTTTAAGGTATCAGTTTTGGGTTTCGCACTATCAATATTTCAAAATTATTTTGAGCCGCCGGATTTTGTATTTACTATGGCTTGTTTTTAAACCGGAGTTTCAATAGGGCCCATTCACATATCTCCAATGAGTTGGACGGAGAAGTTAATATATTTGCTAAATAGCAGTCCACGAAACCTTGTCCGCCCGATTTTCCTCGCCTTCTTTCACTTTTAATGATAATAATGATAATGATAATAATAATAATGTTTATTTCCCGACTTGTGGGTGGCATGCCTTCGGGCATGATCATGCGTTTACAGGCAGAATAGGGCACGTGACTAGAGGATTTGCGGTTAGTGGGGATTCCGCGAAATGGGGACAACGTTATGATCA
>NW_008752297.1:104463-124405 GCF_000715545.1 Opisthorchis viverrini
TTACAAAAACGCTCCAGAAAATGCTCGGATCTAGTTCCTACTGAATTGTCCGATGGAGAATGTGAACTTTCTGCTGCGGTTCAAACCAGTCTCCCGTTTCCTAACCGTCCGCATTTTAGTAGACTGTCACAGCTAAATGAAATCAACAATACCGTGGTTGTCAAATGGTTAATGACAATAGTGTCTATATCTGGCCACTGACTGATCCGTACCATAGGCATGGGTGTGCAGGCAAAGTCTTGACAGTGGCTTGATCAGCGCAAATGATTCAGCCATCAGTCCGCTAAGGCATTCAGTACTCTACAGTGCGGGCAGAAGTGAATCCCACAACAAAGTAGTCCTGTGTGACATGTGTGATTTCACCAATTTTTACATGGTCACGACCTTGGGGGAAAAACACGTCATGTGAAAATAACCATAACTGGCATACAGGAATTCAGGCACGCAGAAGCCATGTGGACAACAGCTTGATGTTAGAATTAAGATGGTGAACTTGAAACCTGGACATGAGATCAGCGAATCTTGTCACGTGGACCTGATACGTCAGGCTGAGATGTGCATTCGGTGAATGATCCTTGGACGGCCAAATCAGCTTTAAATATATCACCTGAAAAAAATTCTGACCGATGATTTTGTAGTTATCAGGTCCTCCTTTAGGACGCTGAAATGGTTCGGAACATTTTGGGCAAGACAACTACTGGCACACCCGTAAAGCAACACCTTACCTGAAGGCTTATCCCGAGATTATGTATCAATAAATGTATACTACTTGGNGTGATGGCAAGTGATTATATGGAGTAGGAGGCAAGCGATCAAGGGTTGAGTTTGCTGACATAAGATATTACATTGCAAGGGGTTTATCATGGTCGAAAGTCCCTACCCGCAAATTGTGCAGGAGCGGTTATGCCATGTGTATACAAATGGTTGTCAAACATTGTTTTTTACTCTAATGAAGAGTATCTTGTCTACCAATCGATGTTGACAGAAATTATGGGACGAGCATTTGACCACGTTCACAGCGAACTGCCTTGAATGACCGTTTCGTTACGTTGAAGAGCACAAACAATCTTATCTTGGTGAAAGCTTTATGCTGGACACTACTGTTAAGCAAATAGTGTCATTTCATTCGAATTTGGATAAATCCATCTATGAGTTTATTCTTCGATTTCCACGTCAACATGTGCCGTATAATCGCTGTTTAGTAGTCACGTGTTTTGTTTGATAGGGAAATTAGCAACATTTTGCAAAACCTACTTTCGTAGACCTCAGTAAAATTTTCAGTGAATAATTATATTTTTTTACCGCAATTCTTGAAGAATGTTCTTACCCTAGTTTTTAGTTTTCTATGCAAAACTTGCGATGCGCCTCATGTACACTCTGTTGGTGGATTTCCTTATCCGTGCATAAGTGACAGTTTCCTGCTCTAATTAGTCGTGGAATGCTTCAAGACAATGCAGTAGTCCCCAATTTCTGTGCTTCTCATTTTTATTTAGTTTGATGTCATGTATTTTTTGAAGTGTAATATCAGAAATGTGACAAAATTTACAGCTTTCAAAATCTCAATACAGGCATTTCAAAACGGAATCTATTAGATGTGTTTTCTGTAAATTTTATGCACTAGCTAATCCTGAGCATAAATAATCCTAACTCAAAAATATACTTTGTCTTATAACGGAACATTTGGAAAAAATATAGGTAGGGGTGTCTAAATTAATAATTAGTATTCACAACACCTGTGTCCTTATTGCTTGGTCGACGTGTATGTACAAGCAAATGCTCGTGAAGGCCCTTGGAGTGTGAGGCCTGCGTGAACGATTTTTGGGCGACCAAATGAAGGAGCACTCGTAGATGGAAGTGGATAACTTGGCCGTATTTCCTGCGGGCTGCATACGAAAGTTTAAACTGTTGAAAAGTGTGTGGTTAACAAAGGATGGTATCGTCTTTCGAGTTAGGTTAAGGCTTTGTTGTTAGATTTGCCTTTTTAATCATGTATGAGTGAGCGGAGTTTGTTTTCGCCGTAAACTCGTCCAAGTAGTTCACAAAATTCCCTCATATAATGTATACCAGTGAGCGTTCGTTGACATTGGGCATAGAATGGGGCCAATAAGTGGATAACGTTGACTTCAAGTAGTGCGTTGCAAAATCATCAACCTTCCCATTCAAAAGATATTTGGAAAAATGTTGTATGTAATTGAGTCTGACACCTATGCCCAGAGGGAGCCAAAGGTAGACGGCCGGTGGGTCACCCGAGGAGTTTGATGCATTCCCATGGAGAACATCGACTCTTGTTCTTTAATGAACATTCTCAGATAGCAAAAATTGTTACCGGTTCAGGCTAAATCGTATAAGTAGAAAAAATGCAGCGTATACAAGATGTTAATAAGAAGCATGATTCGTTAATCGCAAAATTAAAAACCATATAGTTTGCTTTATATTCATCAATGTTTGGAGTATTCCTATCTTAAAATTTGTTGCAGTCAAACATATTTAAATAAACCTAACTTATTTTTCAAGTGCCAGCCTGCAGGCTGCGTAGTAATGATGCGGTTGCGGGCTTCTCTACACCATTCCTCAAACGACTTCTCATACGACTTAAATGAGTGCTTATTTTTATGTGGAAATGTTTTTGCATTGTCTTAATTAGCAAGTTCCCTTCGGCGCCTTTTTGATGTGCTCACAAATTTAAGACAACGCATGCAGTACAACAACGCGCAAACCTGTAAACATCGGCGCACGTGGCAGATGTTTGTGCTGTTTTACATATATCTCGACCGTTCGCTCACGTGGCCAGGTGTGTGGGTACATCTGGAAAAGTGTGTATTGCTTTCTATACTACACTGCTGAAAGATGTAATATAGCAGATAACAAAAAGAGAAGCGCAGGTTGCACACAAACTTTCTCCGTGCATGCAAGAATTTTGCCGCACAAAATGTAGGTAAAGTGCAGTATTTTGCTAGCCACGTCATTGGGTGCTTGAAGTTTGAACTGAAGCATTTTCAAATCGATAGTTGTGTGCTTTAACGCCGAGATGTTGCGCAGTAGCGCGACACAAGTTGGTAAACTAGAAGACGTCTCAACCTGATCTTTGCCAAATGGTGATAAATTTCCAAAGTAGGAAAAGGGCCGCTGATGGCCTATCTAACGTTCCCCGCGTAAAATGATCTTATCTACTCTAAAAAACGGCAAAATTCCGTAACAAAATCTCAGCCTCTGGGATAAAATTGGGAACCGTTGGGCCAAAGGGGCGAGCGGGAATTAGCAACTAAATACAACTGCAAAATTTAGACATTGTTTTTCACGTGTTGATAAAGCCTCACAAGATGGGTGTATTCTGAGGACAATTTAAGTAAGCGGAAACAGGCTTATCTTGTAGCATGGAAAACACAAAGAGCAAAAGCTGTCTACATACTTGGTTTGCACTTTTCAAATGCAGCTTATTCACTGAGGTATGCGCTTGTTTTGCGCCCGTGTGTTCTTTACAGCTGAGAGACATTAAGCAGTTTACTCTCGTTTGATATTCGGAGAATTCGGGTAAACTGATTGCAGACTTATGTTCGCCGAAACAAAATTGCATGGAGAGCATTTGACACGTGTCCATATGCAAAAGAAGGCAAAATAAATTTCAATCTGTATTTTGGGATTGCCAAATGTTTTTTGGTGTGTCGAACCTTGCCAATTCAGACCAGGTGCATGACGTTGTTATAAGGTGTACGACCAGCCTGTTTCCGTCCTTTAGATTATCATTCACATATGCTTTTTAGTCAACGCCCAAATATATTTAGTTGGCATGTATATCGTAGATTCGCTTATATGCTGCTCAGTATGTAATCAAAAATGCGGTCCACTGCCGGTTCTGAGAGATTTCATCCAGTCCTTCCAATATACACACAAACGCAACCTTTTGTTCAAATGAAACTAGCGTTGGATATTGACAACTCTTCATCTAACATATATCTAGGTGAAATCCGCATTTCTTGTTAACTCATTCCCTCCGTAAATTTTTTGGCTGTTTGATTTTTGTGCCCGCCTTTATTCTACTGGTTAACCTCTGGAGCATAATTCTAAATACAGGTGTATATCAGCGGATATACTTATTGGTTTTGCACTCGAAATGTACGAAACTAGTGATTAAATATTTGGATCAAAACTGCCCAGTTTTAGGTCCCGGAAACAGATGTGCGAGGAGAAATAAAGTTTGCAGTCGTACATCAAATTGCCATTGAACTTGATCAAGACAACTGATGAGCGTGGAGGGATATTTAAGCGGTGTACCGTAGGGTTAATACTTAATGGTTGCATGAAGGTTTGAGAAAGAGTCAAATGATCATGGCCCTCAAATATTCAATAATTTGCGACCTATTTGTGATGTCTTCCTAATGGACAAACGCCACCAAGATTTCTTTAAGATACCCGTCTGCAAGGCCATCGCTAATTCTTGATTATGATATTTTTCATTTGTGCCAACCGAAAATTGCATTTCAAATGCCAGTCCCAGCGCGGCAAAATCGGTACTCTAAAAACCCCTGTGTAACTTTCAGCGAAGAGGTATTCATCAGTTCTTACAATACTGTCACTGACAATGACGAAATATTATTTTGTATTTAGATATACCCTCATTATTCGGATAACTTATTTTCAAACCTCTTGACGTCATTGCACTGTTGTGCAATTGAAATGTTAAAATGACGAGCAAGTTGTTTTCATACGAAAAGGACGTACTTTATCACCAAAAGGAAATACGCAAAGGCACAATTGGGAGCAAAAGTTTGGAGTGAAATATTTTTATAATAAACTGCTCGTGAAATTCTGGAATTAGAAAAAACAAATTGGAAGAACATTTAATTTTTCCACCGTGTATGCAATTTATCAATACCATGAGAGACCGTAACACCGAACGCACGGTACACATAATTTGTTAAAAACAATCCAGATGGCGTTTAAATCTCACGTGTATTTGCATGGTGCTGTGTAGCTGTTGGAAAAGTGGTAGAAGGAAGCCTACATTAATAGTCAAGTTACGAACAACCTACCTGATTGTTTGACCTAAGTGACGTTAACATATGGAAAACAGGGAGGCTTTTCAGTTTGGTGTTGGCTATTCCTCAAAATGATAAACCATCAGCAATCTCACCGACATATGTCCGTATTGTTGTGCTTTGCAAGCGGAACAGCGCTTCCACATCCTATGGGGTTAATCTAAGAATGGAACAATATATCAAACAGATCTGCAGGATGTACGTCTAAAACTGAATGTTGTTTAGTGGAACGGTTGAATGAGTTGTTCAGCCTTCTTATGTTTAGCATACTTAGAAATCATTTATCAAGGCGCTAAATTCAAAATATTACGGGGTCAGATAACCGAGGTTTGCTACCCAAACTCAGATAATTATGAAGTTAAACTATTATTTTCTCATGAATCAATCAGTTGCTTATCCGGTATCATGGAGGATGCTCGTGCGAAGAAAATTATATAAATGCACCCCATTCAAGCAAATCTTTGCATACAGTATGAAGTTGTGCAACTTGTGACACAGCGGAAAAAATGCACATTTTCCTCAATGTAAGACTAGCTTTAGTGACGGAAAATTCTCACACGAGCGAGAGAATTGCGGTAGGCACCCAATCGAGCGGTTTTTGTTTGAGTTTTGCACATTCTGAGAAATAAAATCAGTGGTTGAAAATGGTATTGAAAATTACCCGTGCCGAAGGTACCTTTGCACCAAACTCATGCTTATGGACGCCATATCGAAGTACTCGTTCGAACGAGCAGGTAAATAATGGAGAAACTGTGAAAGTCTAGGAGCAATACAGTGCGACGACAACAAAAAGCTATAAATCGCATCAATAAATGTATGTTGTATCTGGTACCCCACTATTTCGGCAATGGCGGGCATACGCATAGGCATCCAAAGCCTTCGTGCTGTGCCGCGATTCAACTATTCTGGATACGTGCACTATATCGTCAAGTTCTGGGATGTACATACACTGAGGATTCGGCCTCGCGGACCGCAAAACAGCGACGAATACCAAAGACTTAAATGAGTGCTTATTTTTATGTGGAAATATCTTTNTTTTTTTTTTGAAGTGTAATATCAGAAATGTAACAAAATTTACAGCTTTTAAAATCTTAATACATGAATTTCAAAACGGAATCTATTAGATGTGTTTTCTGTAAAGTTTATGCACTAGCTAATCCTGAGCATAAATAATCCTAACTCAAAAATATACTTTGTCTTATAACGGAACATTTGGAAAAAATATAGGTAGGGGTGTCTAAATTAATAATTAGTATTCACAACACCTGTGTCCTTATTGCTTGGTCGACGTGTATGTACGCACAACTGCTCGTGAAGGCCCTTGGAGTGTGAGGCCTGCGTGAACGATTTTTGGGCGGCCAAATGAATGGCACTTGTCAGATGGAAGTGTGTAACTTGGCCGTATTTCCTGCGGGCTGCATGCGAAATTTTAAGCTGTTGATAAGTGTGTGCAGTTATTCATTCTTAGGGAAACCATCCATTCATTTCTACCGTGCTTCAATCACTGCTTTTGACAATGCAAACTGCTTTTGGTTCAAACGAAAAACTTTGATTGCTAATTCCGTCATGAAGAAACACGCCCAAGGCCATTTGGTGACAGGTCCCGAAAGAAATTATGTCGGAACTTGAATGTGATCAGTGGCTGACACAAATCCGTTCTCAGTCTGATTCAGCTGCAACTCTGCTATTAATTCCTGATGGTTAACAAAGGATGTTATCGTCTTTCGAGTAAGGTTGAGGCTATGTTGTTAGATTTGCCTTTTTTAATCATGTATGAGTGAGCGGAGTTTGTTTTCGCCGTAAACTCGTCCAAGTAGTTCACAAAATTCCCTCATATAATGTATACCAGTGAGCGTTCGTTGACATTGGGCATAGAATGGGGCCAATAAGTGGATAACGTTGACTTCAAGTAGTGCGTTGCAAAATCATCAACCTTCCCATTCAAAAGATATTTGGAAAAATGTTGTATGTAATTGAGTCTGACACCTATGCCCAGAGGGAGCCAAAGGTAGACGGCCGGTGGGTCACCCGAGGAGTTTGATGCATTCCCATCGTGAACATCGACTCTTTTTCTTCACTGAACATTCTCAGATACCAAAAATTGTTACTGGTTCATGCTAAGTCGTATAAGTAGAAAAAAATGCAGCGTACACAAGATGGTGAAATAAAGTATGCTTCATTAATCGAAAAATTAAAAACTATATTGTTTTTGCTTTATATTGATCATTGTTTGAGAGTATTTGTTGCAGTCACACATATTTAATTAAAACTAACTTTTTTAAGTGCCAGCCTGCACGCTGCGTATTAATGATGCGGTTGCGGGGGTGCTCTACACTATTTATCATATGACTTATTACAAGACGTCAGTTTAGTTTGGAGACCGTCTTAGGGGGTCATCTTACACTTTATTCAGGAAGAAAACTGTACACCTGGATCATAAAGTTGCGGAACTGAAATAAGCTTTGAGTGTGACCAACGGTTTGGCATAGCAACACCACACCATATTTGTGTGTTGGTATATTTGGAAAAGAGTGTTGTGCCTTCTATATTACACTGTTGAAAGATGTAATATAGCAGGTAACAGAAAAGAAGCGTAGGTTGCACAAAAACATGCTCTGTTCACGCAAAAACTTTTGCCACACAAAATGTAGGTAAAGTGCAGTAGTGTACTTGCCACGTCACTGAGTGCTTGAAGTTAAACTGAAGCATTTCCAAATCGATAGTTGTGTGCTTTAATGCCGAGATGTTGCGCAGTAACGCAACCCAAGTTGGTAAACTACAAGATGGCTCAACCTGTTCTTCGCCAAATGGTGATAAATTTCCAAAATATGAAAAAGGCAGCTGATGGTCTATTTAAAGTTCCCCGCGTAAGATGATCTTATCTACCCCAAAAACGGCAAAAATCCGTAACAAAATCTCCGCCTCTAGGATAAAATTGGGAACTGTTAGGCCAAAAGGGGCGAGCGGGAATTAACAACCAAATACAACTGCAAAATTTAGACATTGTTTTTCACGTGTTGATAAAGCCTCACAAGATGGGTGTATTCTGAGGACAATTTAAGTAAGCGGAAACAGGCTTATCTTGTAGCATGGAAAACACAAAGAGCAAAAGCTGTCTACATACTTGGTTTGCACTTTTCAAATGCAGCTTATTCAGTGAGGTATGCGCTTGTTTTGCGCCCGTGTGTTCTTTACAGCTGAGAGACATTAAGCAGTTTACTCTCGTTTGATATTCGGTGAATTCGGGAATGAATTATTTGGTTTCATTTGGTTAAGTACCATTGAAACCTATGTTCCTTATTCTAACTTATTGGATAGGTAATTAATTTAACAAGCCCGCCAAATTTCCCAAAGAAAATTTCAGATATCTCTTTTGACTGCCCACGGGACACTTGTTTCCTTTGACCGTGCCTTGGACGGTTTAGCTGCCACGGGACACTTGTTTCCTTTGACCGTGCCTTGGACGGTTTAGCTG
This sequence comes from Opisthorchis viverrini, assembly GCF_000715545.1. Lineage (NCBI taxonomy): Eukaryota > Metazoa > Platyhelminthes > Trematoda > Opisthorchiida > Opisthorchiidae > Opisthorchis > Opisthorchis viverrini. The sequence goes on from NW_008752297.1 coordinate 112,975, forward strand.
CATTTTTGCAAATTTTCGGCTTGCCTCAATGTAAATTCACTTAGAACGCACACATACTCAATGTTTCCTTGGTGCAGTAGAAATTGATCATGAAGTTGTGATAAAAACATTTCTTTCTAACAACAACAGCTCTGTTGTGAAGCCTTAATTTACTATGCTCCACTGAACCCATCAATATTCGCATATTACTCCATTCGAATAAACTGTGGCTAACTCATACGTTTTCCTAAGACAAACTTTCCCGTGCCTACCACTTTTGGGAAACTCTGTGTGTTTTGATTCACCTTGCGTAAACATTATCACAACTGAACCACTAATAAAGCCGAAACTCTCATTATTTGGCGGTTATTTGAATGCAATAACGGAATAGTAACTCCAAGACATCCAGAACCATTTTATGTCAGATCACTGCATCACTGAGCTTCTTGTTTCTGTCTGCATATGGGTGAAATTTTTAGTAAGTTCGTAAAGTGACGATTAATTAGTTTGTTGCAGCCAAAAAAACATCAGTGAATGTATGCATTGGAAGCTATGCGTCCGCAAACAACGCACGCAGCACTGAACTATTGCACTATTCTCATGTTACAGTTGCATGCAAGAGATACTGGTGGGAAAAAAGACAGAGAGGAATTCATGGAATTTAAATGTGTTTACATTTTTCATACCTGTTCGTTTGCGCGGCTGAAGAAGAGAGAAATCTATCAGAAATCTATCTTTCGCTTTAAAATGCACTTGTGATCAAGGTGTATATTATGGTTTGAAATAAATAACCAGTGTTGAAGCTAAAGTCAATGTAGAAAAGGATGGGTCTGTATAATCCACTCTTTACGAAGGCTTTCTTCCGTTATAGCTATACGTTATGTATTGTATGGATTGAAAGTACTGTTGACTTGAAAACTACTTCGGACCGATTGGGTAGTTATCGTTTTCGAAAACGTTTGGTGACAATCGGTAGATTTATTGCTGAGCAACATTGTGCTGTTGGCACAGAAGCTTCGCCAGGCCTGACGAAGCTTTTCTGTCAAAAACAAAACGTTGCTCAGCAATAAAGCTACCGATTGTCACCAAACGTTTTCGAAAATACTGTTGACTTATTGTTGTTTTCGGTAATGATGGTGACGAAGTTCTCGTTTCCGTTTTTAAACCTCGAGTTTAACATTTGCACTATTTGGGTACCTCATTCCATTCCACGGTGGTAGCTGCGCAAGTCCCTACTCAGGAGCTTCACGTTTCGAAAACCGGCGTTCCGACTGCTGGTGTCTATGCTTGGGTAACCCACAATATTTCAGCCGTTGTCGTTCCCTCGGGTTTCACGGTGGCATAAACCATTAGATTTTAACCTGAGTTCGTTGGGTTACATTTTGTTCAAGAACTGAGACCCGATGATGAACCGCGAATCATAATGTCCTGCTGATTTTTTGTTGTACCGTGTCATTTTATTTGAATTCACCACCTTCATTTCAGCATATGTTCTTCAGTCAAAACTGTGTTTCTGGTGGAGGAACGCTTACTGAAATCCAGTTTCCCTCTCTTTCCAGTACGTTTGCAACCAGTCAGTTTGCCAAACGACATGTTGCATCAGAACAAGGTGCTCAATTTTATATTCCACTGCTTGTCTGTGATGCAACCAAGATAAGCTCGAGTTGCGAAATACCGTCATTTACAAATTACACCTGTGTTAACAACGAATCCATCCGAATATCTCTTTTCAGTATTCTACAGCTGAAGTTCAATCATCACATTCATGTACGTTATGTGGACATAGTAGTTACTCTTCGACAGTCCAAAATTCAGTCTGCCGTTAAGTCCAACTCATTTTGCAATTAAAATTAATTTGTCTCTTTTATATAATTTGGTGTTCATGTAACTCATTAAGTCAGCAGAAACTCGAAGACTACACCAATTTGATGAACTTTAACACGAATGAAACCAGCAGTGGGTATCGACAAGTTTTCAACTACCCCCTGATTAATGTTTTTTAAAATTACTACTGTTGAAACCGTATGATCCGATGATCTGTTATGCCGCAATTCTGGCATTCCCTATCTAGATATAATTAAGTCACGAAAATTGAGGGCATTTCGCAGCAACACGTATACACTAAATATTTTACGGAGGCTATAATCACACAAATATTGGCGTACGGTTACCGTTTCATCGCAAAAAATTGGAACAGTTTTGTCTTGGAGTTTTGGAGGAGCGTATCTTTTTCTTACTCAAGTTTTCGTTCAATTTGAATGTCCTCTTGTCAGCTGATTTCCCAGCGACACTCCTAGCCTAAGATATAAAGTCCTGACGTTCATCGTATGAAGGATTCTATGCAATGTTTAGTACTGGATTGGTCAGTCGCTAATATTTCCTCGCTTATGCGTATTGTGTATGAGGCTGAATGCATGTATGTCGTTCCAGCGGGACGCCATCAACTTGAATACGTCATTTTTCTACGAGCTTACCTGAGCTCTTTGATTACATTACAGAGCCGGTACTAGTGAAAATGCCAATAGGTGCGTTGTCTAAATACCCAGAGTAAATTATTTTTTAAAATTCCACTCTGGATTGCTGGCATGAAAATATTGCTTTTGATAATCTCGTGCAAACAAACATTTATTCTGTGCCACCAAGTGAAGGTGTTGGTCGTTGGCTTGTTCGTCTAAATACCTAAATTATTTTTTAAAATTCCACTCTGGATTGCTGGCATGAAAATATTGCTTTTGATAATCTCGTGCAAACAAACATTTAATTTATTCTACCAAGTGAAGGTGTTGGTCGTTGGCTTGTTCGCTGAGCTGGGCAATTTTGGTTGCAAACGTTTCATCACCAACCGAGGTGACATCATCAGTGCGTTATTGTGGAGCGTAGTAGTGCGTAGCGGTGGGTTGGTGGTTGTGCGTTGGGTAGTGTTGTGCGTGTGTTAATATACGTGCTGCTAGCAGGGGATGACCTTTGGTCGCGATTAGTTGTTCGGTCGGGTGATTCCATTGGTTGCTCCGTTGTCCTGTATCCCCATTCGCCGATGCCCACGTGACCTTTGAGCTTGGCATCCCCTCCGTCGTAATCTGGTCGAAGCTAGATTGACCTTTGTCCCTTCCAGTCCTGGGTTGTGACCTTTATTGATTTGCCTCCAAGGAGTTCCTTGTTTCGTTGTTTGTGAATCCAATATTCGGTCTTCCTTGAGTTTTCCGGTTGAGTTGTTGGTCTTTTGCACGTAGGGGTGCGTAAATTGGGTCCAGTTCGATGCACCGGTTGATCGAATTTGCCGTCGAGTACCATGCTTCCAGAAATTCTCTTCCGTGCCTCGTGCGTCCGTATGCCAAAATTTCTGCGTTTTCCAAGTTGAATTTGTGGCCTTCTTGGTCCTCGTGTATGGATATCAAGGACAGGGGGTCATGCCTCCTGACGGCCGCGTTGTGTTCCTTTATTCGTGTGCATAGTCTCCTGCCAGTTTGTCCGACGTAGAATTTGTTGCAGTTGTTGCAGTTGAGTTGGTATATCACATTGTTCTTCTTGGTTTTGTCCGGGTTGTCCTTCGGTCTAGAGATTAATTTCCTCAGGGTGGCATTCGGTTTGTGGGCCACAAATATTCCTTTTTGAGCCAATAATCTGGTCGCGAGTTCTGATATATTCCTGATGTAAGGCAGGACTACCCGTCTGGTGGCTTGTTCTTGCTGTTGCCGTGGTTGGGGTGTCTTCTTCTTCAAGCTTCTCTTGATAAAATTCCTTGGATATCCATTGTTCTGGAATACCCTGAGTAGATGGTTTTCTTCCTTCTTCCGCAGTTCTGTGGTGCTGCAGTGTGTCTCCGCCCTCTTGAACAAGGTTTGGACGCAGCTCTTCTTGTGGTTTACTGGGTGATTGCTGTTGTACTTCAGGATTTGATCTGTATGAGTCTCCTTCCGGTATACACAGGTTTCCAGAGTCCCATCCATCTTTCTGTTCACTAGAACGTCTAAGAATGGTAGTCGATTGTTTTTTCCAGTTCGATTGTAAACTTGATATCTTCAAAAGTGGTGTTGAGCAGTTCATGTGCCTCGTGCACTGAATCCCGTTTCATGATGACAAAGGTGTCGTCCACGTAGCGGATCCAAAGTTTTGGATTGATGATCGGCAGTACCGCATGCTCTAACCTTTGCATTACCGCCTCAGCAATAAATCCTGATATTGGAGATCCCATTGGAGTTCCTTTCAGCTGTTGATATATTTGTCCATCGAAGGTAAAGCATGTATCCATGCAAAAGTCCAGCAGTTTGCCTATACTTTCAGGTTTCATGGTTCCTGTCCTGTTGGGTTTTGTCTGAAGCAGTTCTGCCATGGTTGTCCTGGCGAGGTTGTGGTTGATTGAAGTGAACAGCAATGTGACATCAAATGAAAGCATGACTTCATCGTCTTCTATACTGACGTTCCGTAGTTTGTGTAGGAATTGACCTGCATTATTGACTGTGTGTTCCGATTCGGAGATCAAGTGTTTTAATCTTCTCCATAAGTCTTTTGCTAACTTGTAAGTTGAGGTTCCCGGAAGTGAAACGATTGGTCTAAACGGATTGGTCTAAGTGATCTAAGTGGTCTAAGTGCAATCAAATTGCCCAGCTCAGCGAACAAGCCAACGACCACCATCTACGATACCCCAGATACCAACATTTTCCTCTATAGAAAATGTGAAGGTGTTTTGTGTGCTTTGTGCTCCTAATAAATTCTGTCACTGGATATATTCTTGTTGAAAGGTAGAGTGATGAAGCCGATTAAATGAACTAGAGATTCAAGAAGTCGCTCACTCTTTTTATGTATACCTGCCAGACAGAAAAAACAGGATCTGTTTAAATTATCAAGTTCGGCTAAAAGGACAATCATCGGAAGCTTGATATGAGTGAACAAGAATAGAAAATTCAAAAATAAGCTTGCCCATTATATTGTGAGCTTCTCGTTTGTGCCACCTTCGTATGCCGCATGGTTTAAACAAAACACAATTTGGTATATATTTATCACTGCTCATCCAGTATTATCTTCAGGCCATAGCTGTTAACTTTTAACACACAGGCAAGCGGATTAAACTTCAAAATATTTTCGTACTGCGCAGGTCCAATTCCGTTCCTGTCACTCTGCCTAGAAACAGTGAGAATGGTGAATGAGGCTAAAAAATCGAATGTATTGTAGCTTGAGGACAAAAACTGAGCTAGTAACATAAATCGCAACAAGACTGATAAACAGGATTGTTCTGTTAGAGATTGATTCTGCATGTGTGCCACGTGCGTGCTCACAAACACAACAGTTCACAGCTAATACCTTCAAAAGTTTGCTTTAACCGACATCGGTCAAAATTAATCAAACATCTATGTAATCAATAAAAACATAAAATGGGCGTTAATTTTAAAGTGCCCGGACAATGCGACAGTATCTCAGGACTACCTTGTTGGGATCATTTTTACTGGTGAAGTCATAATCCGTTTGCGTCTACAGTCAATCATTTAGAAAACCCAGATTATTTACACTTTTGTGACATTCTTTGAGCTAGCGCATTTCAAATCCAGGACAACTTTTCTAGTATCGTTTTTGCGAAACAACAGTTCAACTCACATTGTAGTGAACACTTTGGGGCTGTTGAGATAAATCAAGGATTATTTGCTAACAAAATAATTGTTTATGTGGAACAACTCGGGTAGTGAAATTTCCAAACCTTAAGAAGGTTTGCCTGCATGTCTTTGATGATGTACTTGAACCTACCGGACCATGCTGTTGCTAAGAATAGAATGTAAAATTTAGTGGGAACCAGAAAAAACTGCCTTTCATCTACGATTCCTGAAAAGCCGTTACATTGATACTTCATTCTTAAAGTTAAGTTAAGCCATGCCCATGAAAATGCCCAAATTCTGAACGAGCTACGAAAGCGCTGTCCAAAAAGGGGCTCGTTCAAAAGCAAAATATCGCAATACATCAATGTGTCTAGTAGGAGCAGCTTTGTGCGACGATTATTCTGCTTTCATTTTACTTAAAGCTAACCTCCTGTTTTTGGTAGCCGCCAGTCTACAGGCACTGCGCCAGTAAGTTAACATTATTGGTTTTGATATGATGTTGTCCTGGTGAAACACTTGCTCCACAGTTTGTCAAATCCGACAGCCGGCATTAAATTGCAAGTCCTAACATAAAGCCTAGAAATCTGTTCATCATGTAACGCATATTTGCACTAGTTCATTTGCAAGACTTATCATTCAGACTCGAAATTTCTCTGCCTGTGTATTAGTTCACTCAAATCGACCTCTGACCACGGTAGAAGCGCGAACCGTTGCTCTTTGCTAGAACAATCTACGACATTTTAAAATGCATGACTTTAACAGTTACCCATAATTTGATAAGGGTTAAGCTAGAATTATTTTGAAGGGAAATATTTTTGTTGTCATTCATCTGTTGTTGGCAACACCCTAACTAAAGTAAACACACAAGTCATATGACTCTAATCTGTTTGCATCCAGTTTATTGCTTCCTGTTTTTTATTGGTTGCGATGAAAGATAGTGCTTTTCCTAGGTTTTCCCTTGCCAAACGTTGGCTGTTCCTTGTATGCCCTTCAAAATCCATGATTCGTGGCCTATATTTCCTACAGGGACAAATTTGAAATGTATATCACTCATCACCTGCGACCGACTTTACGGCTTTCACGTTCCTTCGATTGCCCAACTTAACTGCGTTATTTTCATCGTAGTATAATTTTATCCGTTTCATCTTAAAATATTTTTGCCCTCATACTTGAACATACAGGTTTTAGGTAAACACCTACATTGTCACCTTCCGCGCGGTATACATAGCTGCTCCAATAGCCTTGCCGAAATTTTTCAGGTATAATATCTGTCCCAGAAAGAAGATCCGCCACCTGTCTTTTAAAATTTTGATCTTTGTGCGATCGTGCTCGTTTACGCAAAACCTGGAGTTTTTCTGATACCCAACATGGTTACGCGTTAGCAACGTTGCACATATGCTAACGCGCTCATTTTGCTCGTCCGAACTCCCAACAATATTCAGTCTCGTAAGCTTCTTGTCCATTGCTAGTTAATCTTGTTTGGCATCACTTATACGGAGAAACAATTTGTGCTTCAAACGCCAGTACAGCGTCCACGGTTCATGCGTTGCTGATGCTGCCATGACAGTCAACGGATGTAAATCCGTAAAACATCTTTGCAACCACCATGTCCTGCAAACAGACGTTTTGCGTGGCAGTTGGGAAAGTATACCTAAAGACGGTTATATACCTAAGTCACTTTCGGCTGCCGTGCAGTTGGGAATATAAAAATTGAAAAAATAATTTTTCTAGGCAATTCTACAGCGTCTGATAGGATTCCTACGTTTTTGGCTTGCATCCAAAGGCGCAAGTGTTTTTCGTGACAGACATGAAGTTCGAAAACAATCCTTGATGCGGCGAACGCGTGGAACATTTAAAATTGCGGTGCATTGGACGGAACTGATGCGGAAATCGTCCCGTCCCATTGCCCAGTATGTCAGTGTGGCTTACAAGTCAAAAGTGACCTGCACGAGGGTCTTCTGGCGGACTTGACGGGCAACGCCAAAAAGGTTAAAAGCTTGGTGCGCCCTGAGTGTACCACAAATTGGTGCGTGTATGAGCTCAAATAAGATGACCGGATTAGGTCGGGTTTCCTTGAAGTAAACGCAACGCCATTTGCTCTCCCGCGTCTCTAGTCCGTCCGGAAAATGGGTGGCACCTTAATGAAGATTTGAAATCCCAAGATTCCTTGTGTGAACACGGCCGCTGAAAGCGACGTTATGGACAGTCGTTCAATTTAAGCCACCTGGGTACCTAGCACTGCTGACAAATCGAAGCTACTTTTTATCCCGGGCACTAAATGCCCCTTGCAGAACTTTTGTGCGCCGCCAACCTTGTTTTTTACCAAGCATTTGATTCCGTGGGCGCAGCTTGCCATATATTGAACAACACTTTTAATTGATACAGCGTCAAACCAAGTATTTCAAGTTTTAACGTGTAAGGATCAACGGTGTGGTACGATCTGAGGTGACATTGTTGCCGTTCGCTGACATTTGATTTTTGGCCCATTTTTTCCAATGAGTTAACACTGTGCGCCACTAGTGAGCCACTTTCTCTTGCACTGGAGAAACTAGGCTGGTGCTTTTGGTGGCAAAACAAAGTGACTCATAAACTATGACGACCACGCCCACAATTTGGCGAGCTCACCCTTAATTTGGTAACTGTCGGGTAGGAAATCCGGGCTCCTTCTGGTTGTATCAAGCTGGAAATCTAAGATTCTGCAAACTCCAAAGCTCACACCTAATAAAGACAACAATAAAATGGCAATTCACTGATCCAGTGCAATGTTCTATAACACGAGTAAGCTGAAGACAAAACAAACTCTGACTCCGCCACCTTATTCAATGTCCAATCCTTGCGCAACGATTTAGTCAGCAGCTCACCAGCCAACAGCAGAAGCTCTCACATTTTGCGAATGAAAGCTATCTGTGTAGAGCAGTGTTCCACATAAAAATGGGGCATAACCCGTTGGCTCAACTATCGGCCACTTCAGTCTTTGGAATACAGCATCTAGGTACATTTGGTTGTGATACCACAATGAGCCTCATTTATATAATACGAAGGTTGAAATTTCTGCTTGCCGTTTATATCCAAGCTTAACTGTCAACCTCAGTGAAAACGCTCTGGCCACACTTTACTTGTTGTCCACGGGTCATACTGATGCAACCGGTGATAGCTCTGCTTGAGTGGGGCGCTTAGATTACTGCACAACTAGTATGCTACATTCACCTCCCAATTGCTCTACACATGGTAATCTGCAGACAACAGATGCTTATTTCGATGATTACCTATTGCCTTCGGCTTCAAATTCCACATATATTCTGTTAATTTACGACCATTTTTCCGGTATTTGAGCAAATGACAGCAGGAAAATTGATTAGCTCAATCCATAGCAGACCAAATTACCAAGTGTGTATGGCGTCCAGTGCGAAATTGTTTTACAGCAACTTAATGAAAATGATGCCGTTTAGAAATCAAACGGTGCCCTGCATTTCAAATTAGCTATATTCCGAGTTTCAACCTACTCCACCGTTGGAGTATTCAATGTACTTAATTCAGTGTATCAGACATACAGTGTTTTCAATTTGCTACGATAAGCTGTCATTTAAGTCAAACATAACGGTTTCCTGATGGACAAAATATCATCGATTCGAGAGGTTTCGGCCATAAATTACTCAATAATGACGAAGTATTATATGTATATATGTATATATGCATATATGTGTACGTTCCATATAATTATATGCGAACAAATCACTAGCATATTGCAAGTGGTGTTAATTATGTATGATATTATATGCAAATTGTTATATTATGATAAACGAATGCAGTACAGGCAGTAAATGAACTTTTAGGTCATCACTTACCGCAAGTCAGCTGTTTTTTTCATATTCCAAAAACTTTGGTAATTAAGCCATGGCTATGGTCGTTCCATTGATCCTATCTACCAAATCGGAAAAGTTGTGCATGATAAACCACTCGTTCTATCAACAATTATCCGGTCAATATTTGTCTGCACACAGGATGTTTTTTACCTGCAACTTATTCTAGTGTCTCACAATGGTTAAACGTGGGGTTGCGTTTTTGCCAAATTCGAAGTTTTGGCGATAAAACCCCAGCAATTTATTGTCCTTTCCTTTGTTTCATGGTTCTGAGTTCATCACATGAGTGGCGATAATTGAAAGCACTTGCACAATTAGCTTATTTCATGTTTTTCATGCCTAATCAGAAAGTGAACTCCGATATTACTATTATTGACAAGTCTGAATTTCGCTGACTGTTCTCGCGAAATGTTCGATTGGGCAGCATCGGCCACAATACCCGCCTTCAAGATTTTCAACATTATCGTCCACTTCACGACGAAATAATGAGTAAGCAGGTGCTTATTAATGCATCTCGTCTGATAATTAAACAGTTTAGCCGTTTCCGTTTTGTGTGGGTACAGCCCGATCACATACGAAAACTTTGTATTCTGTTACAAAATATTGGCGCGGTACGTTCAAAATCGGTTTTGTTTTTCCACTGTGCGAAATTGTGATTTTTTCACTTTTTAATCTGTTAACGGGGTTCATAGTTGTCATTTGTCAACATTTTTACTATAATATAATATTTACGTAATAACCTCCGTTATTTCGTACTCACTTCCTGTTTTGCACTCATTTTCAATGATGACATAAATCAACACGAGCTCCTTTATGCATCCGTCGATGGCCATAAATAGATGAAAGCAAAATGAACGTACGCCATATGTATGACAAGGTATGCAATGCCAATACCGTAAGACTTGGTGGCAGTTTAAATGCACAAGTTTACAAGACGTCCAGGTTAGCCGACTCGCTACCTCTCCTGATCAGTTTGCCTGTGCCAGCTTCATCTACCTCAAAGGTGTGATTCATTCCACAGCCAAAAACGAACATTAAAGACGGAACGAAATCTGTACTGAAAAACAAATAGACCAGTGTGAATGTTTCGCCGGAATCACGACACTCGAAGCGATATTGATGCAAACGCAAATAACAGAGCGACGTGGACGAAAATTGATAAAGAACGTTCTTTGCTATTTATCCTGGGTCCGCTAGTGGCGAAAAAGATCATCCAGTTGTCCAATTCGACAATAATAACCGCCGAAGTGTCTCTAGTGGACAGACGCGTTAGAGAGCAAGCTGGTGATCCGAGGGTCTTTCCCCATAAATTCATGCCAACAAAGAAAACCCAGTTGTTCCCAGGTATTGTCCTCACAAAGCCCGACCCCGTATCGAGTTACGCAGATTGTTTACACCAGAAGGAAAGCAAGCCAGTCCATCGGCTTCTAGTCACCCTTTCATCCCTATCTACNCACGTTCCTTCGATTGCCCAACTTAACTGCGTTATTTTCATCGTAGTATAATTTTATCCGTTTCATCTTAAAATATTTTTGCCCTCATACTTGAACATACAGGTTTTAGGTAAACACCTACATTGTCACCTTCCGCGCGGTATACATAGCTGCTCCAATAGCCTTGCCGAAATTTTTCAGGTATAATATCTGTCCCAGAAAGAAGATCCGCCACCTGTCTTTTAAAATTTTGATCTTTGTGCGATCGTGCTCGTTTACGCAAAACCTGGAGTTTTTCTGATACCCAACATGGTTACGCGTTAGCAACGTTGCACATATGCTAACGCGCTCATTTTGCTCGTCCGAACTCCCAACAATATTCAGTCTCGTAAGCTACTTGTCTATTGCTAGTTGATCTTGTTTGGCATCGCTTATACGGAGAAACAATTTGTGCTTCGAACGCCAGTACAGTGTCCACGGTTTATGCGTTGCTGATGCTGCCATGACAGTCAACGAATGTAAATCCGTAAAACATCTTTGCAACCACCATGTTCTGCAAACAGACGTTTTGCGT
>NW_008752297.1:124415-126395 GCF_000715545.1 Opisthorchis viverrini
GCCTTTTTTCTGCAAAAAGCACGCCGACTAAACCAGCAATTTCTACTCAATCACTGCAGATCCCTTGACTACCCATGGTAGCGATGCTTGGGTGGAAGAAAGCCCCACGTTGACGCAGCGCCCAAAGTACGAAAAGCTATCAGTGCTTCTTTCCGCAACAGACAATAGAGGTGCAGCAGTGAACCCCACAATTAAGTCACAACTTATGATTTGAATTTTGTCAGACGTGCAAAAACAAGCGGTGAAGCTTACCTACAGATCAACCACATGCGTTGACCTTGACATCGGTGAATGACGCGGGGACCCCAAAACCACTGAGAATGTGAAGCTGCCCATCTCCTGATTCTTTTTATCAAAAGTGGTCTCTTCCGTTGTGGACTCAGTCATTGTCCAGCACCCCGTCACCCAAAGCCACAAACCTGCCCACAACGAGCCGGAAAATCTCTCGTACACTCAGTTAGCCACGCTGATCACGAGCGACTCGGGAGAGCACACAAACACGAAAGAAAACTGCGGCCAAACAAGCCACATAAGAAATGCCAAGTAAGAAAACTACCCCATGGCTCCCTTGAATAAACGAGCCTCATGGGAACGCCGCCGAAAATACTACTTCCCGGCGCTGCTTGCCAGTGCTCAGTGCCTCAAAGCGACAATTTATCGATCAAACCGTACAAAAATGCCAGTGAAACCAAAAGACAACAGGTTTCCTTGAGTCCTTGAGCAACAGCAAATGTGATCGTCCTAGAGGCGCTATTTAAAGAGCTACCAGCACCAGCTGTTGAAATTTTCGATTATGGGTGAAAATAATTCCTCTTCCAAAGATGGAAATCCTGCGCACACCGAACAAATAGAGGGAGAGAAAACCCAATAAATGAAAATCAGCCCTCTAAACCATCGAGAGAGGAAGCAGACCAGTATGCCGCAAAGGCCCCCTCGAAGGTTTGGACGCAAACCCGACGTACATCGTTTAAATCTGCTAACATTTCTGGTCACACACCTCTCGGCTGCTCCCCTTCGGAAGCAACAGAGACAGTAATGAAATCCTTGTCCGTTAACTGGTTCAGCCTTTCCAACAAACTTCGCGATATTCAACAGTCAGTTTGCCATGAACAGCCAACAATAATCGCACTCAAAGATACCTGGCACACAGCGGATTCTCAGACGCGGAGATATTGATGGACGGCTACACTGTTTTCGAGCTGACCCAAACAAGGGAGAGCGGGCTGGGTTGATTTGTANCGAAAGAAAACTGAAGCCAAACAAGTCACATAAGAAATGCTAAATAAGAAAACTACTCCATGGCTTCAAAGTGCAGCCCTTTGAATAAACAAGCCTCATGGGAACGCCGCCGAAACTACTACTTCCCGGCGCTGCTTGCCAGTGCTCAGTGCCTCAAAGCGACAACTTCTCGATCAAACCGTACAACAATACCAGTGAAACCAAAAAGACAACAGTTTTCCTCGAGTCCATGAGCAACAGCAAATGTGATCGTCCTAGGGCGATATTAAAGGAGCTACCAGCACCAGCTGTCGAATTTTTTGATTATGGGTGAAAATAATTCGTCTCCCAAAGATGGAAATCCTGCGCACACCAAACAAATAGAGGGAAAGTAAATAAATGAAAATCAGCCCTCTAAACCATCGAGAGAGGAAGCAGACCAGTATGCCGCAAAGGCCCACTCGAAACTTTGGACACAAACCCGACGTACATCATTTAAATCTGCTAAATTTCTGGTTGCACACCTCTCGGCTGCTCACCTTCGGAGGCAACAGAAACAGTAATGAAATGCTTGTCGGTTAACTGGCTCAGCCTTTACAACAAACTTCGCGATATTTAACAGTCAGTGCCGTGAAAAGCCGACATTAATCGCACTCAAAGATACCTGGCACAAAGCGGATGTCTCTGACGTGGAGATATTGATGGAGGGCTACACTGCTTTTGAGCTGACTCAAAACAAGGGAGAGCGGGCTGGGTTGATTT
>NW_008752297.1:127665-128665 GCF_000715545.1 Opisthorchis viverrini
TCGAGTTCTCATAGCAAGTTTCGGTTGCCCTTAATTTCCTGTCGGCTTTTTTTCAAATTCGACACATCATTCATTACTTGCCCGCAACCCGTTCATGCAATAACAAATCCCCGCCGAAGTGAAACTCTCCAACGTGACTCTGCATCAAATATTGTGATTGCCGTCTTTCTCTGATTAACACACTCGGAACCAATCCTAGCATATAGTCTCAAAGCTAGATATTTTGGCTCAACTCCTTCATGTGACTCAAATCTAGTAAGTCGNAGTCGAGCTTTCCGCGGCTTTACACCAGCGATTCCAATGCTACATGTAAAAAAACTAAATAATGTGTCTAAGTCACTGTTGAAAATAATAGCGTTATCTGTGGTCATTTATGGCTCATCTAGAATCACCCACTTGCAGTGGCTTGTTATACGGTTTGTAACATATCAGCATTTGCGGAGTTGCAGGTTCGTGAAATTCCGGTGAAACAAATGCCAGACGGAAACTGGGAAGCTGAAAATAACCGAGCAGACGCTAGAATTTAAGAAAACAGGTTGTGATGTGTAAAAAAAGTTTTAGCAAACATGAAATCACTCATTTTACCAAATCGTTTATTTAAGCCAATAAACTTTGGAAGCCACGATTGCGCACGGCCGCACCTATATCATTAGACTGTGAGCTTTTGCAACCTTCAGCATTGTGTACAACGATGAGAACAGCCATGGCACACTTCAACCACGTGATCAGAAACAGTGGAAAATGTAAGAACTGAGATCAACTGGAACTGGAATTCACGCAACAATCAATTACCTCCACTACGTATAGCTTATGATTGCATTTTTGTGCAAGACATCCTTAAGATGAAGTACCATACTCATTTGTGAACTGCAAGTGGAACGTGCACTTTTGCTATGAGGATGGACATATGAATCAACGCAGTTGTTAAGGTTGAACTGAAACGATATATATATACCGGGTTATCTTTTTGTCACTCACGTCAAACGAAGAAGCTAAAAAA
>NW_008752298.1:0-2925 GCF_000715545.1 Opisthorchis viverrini
GTATGAAAAAAATCGAATAACTACTGGCTCAAATTCACGAGTAACGCACCCGGAGTTAAGTGGTGAAGCGTCTAGTAGGACTCTCCGTGACATACTAAAGAAACAAGGAGTTACGCGCAGTAATCTAAACGAATACCAAAGATTGATCAAATGCAATAAACTTTCGTTGACGATGGATAGGTTTGGAAGACGAAATCTAACATGGTTGTTAAAAGGATACCAGGCGTTGAAGACAATACGTCATCTGAGGTACCACCTGCAACGATCGCTAAACCCTGGCGAAGAGCATGTAACCATGACGTCTCGCCGTAATACGTGATGTGAGTAAGAATGCTCCTCCCGTATAGGTTGGTTTGTTTACGCCGGATAAAGTACAGAAGTGCGGTAAGCCTTTCCAAGAAAGGTCCTTCCGAAACGGACTTACTCCACTGGAGAGGCATAGAGAAGTAGCTGTAAGTCAGATTACGGATGAAATACCTAAAACAGGGGCTACCTTGACGAGACGAAGCCTACGAAGTGTCGCATTTTCTTAAATGAGCCTCCCGATTACTTGAATAATGTGTATATCTAACGGGTGTAATAGAGGGTATGCAGTGGGCGCTGAAAATCGTCGTTCAGCTGTAACACCCTTTCGGTGCCTAGCTGCCATCCCACCCGAAGGTTGCACGAGGGCTGGGATACTGCCAGGTTGCCCAATTCTAGACTGGGGAAATCGAGAGGCAGAGGTCGGGTTCGAACCACGGACCATTCGGTCAGTAAACTCGCGCTCTAACCGACTGAACCATTTGGGCGTTGAAACAATCAGCTTATCACGTTTCCCAGGGTCCATAAAGTATGCAGATGGCTCGTCAACTGTATGCGGTCATAGTAAGAGTACTATGTCAAAGCCAGTACTTCTGGGACTGAAGTGATCCATAAAATCAACTAACAGGCGTGGCACACTGGAAAATCAGCGACGGAGTTGGGTCAGTAATCAAATCAGGAGAAGTGGTTGCTGTCGGAGGTAGAGCCTTCATTTGAAGAACAAAATTTCCATGAGTTTGTAGAGTTTCGCAAATGCCTTACAGTTAGTCACCGACCCTATCTGTTCTGTTCACTTCCTGCAATGAATAGGTCTCATTCGAATGAACGAAAGGTGGGAGCTGACATACTGATACGAAGACCGGGCCTAAACAGAAACGAATTACAGAACTCGAACAAAGTCCCATTCGTACCCGAAGGAGGCCCAACCCTCCTCCCTAAAAGAGACACTCCTAAATTTCGCCAAATTGCACACACCCACCAATTGAAGACGTCGAAAGGATGGGAACAAAGCCAGATTGGAACGAGGACGTTTGCCTGAGGATGGGTGAAATTGACACTGTGATTCTATCGTGTATTCCGCGCACCGGGAAGAAAACTCCTTTCCGATAACGACGCTTGTCATCATATCATGAACAGCTTGCATGATGGATTAACGCAGCGAACAAGACGCTTCTTTGCTTCCCACCGATTTCGGTCTTTTCCAAGGAATCATTCTATTTCCCGTACAATGGATGTCTTCAGTTAGCCCTTTCCACTATGGCGCTGTCGCTGATAATGTTAAACGTGTTGGCGGAAATTTTTCCAAACGTTCGCCTCAATGGCTCCCGTCCAAAGCCATCATTCCCACATTCTTCATGCTTATCGTCCTTTTGTTTTGTAACTGAGTTTGGCCACTTGGGTTCACTCTATAACTAGCGCCCATTGGATCGATCAAATATCGGAATTGTGTACCAATGTGTCCCGTCCCTAATGAGTGCCGCTGATCCAACGACCTAGTGCGGCCCATTTCATTCTACGTGTTTCAACTAATCAGTTACTGGTATTCTTTGTTTTCCTCCACCGTGCATCGTTGACGTTTACGGTACTGCCGGACGCTCTTGTGCCATTTTCATTGCTGATCGCCTTTTGTGTGCATCGTGCGGCATTGGAGATCGTTAGAGCCTATAGTAGAGGTGTTTTTTTATTGCCATCTAATGAATCAGAGAATATATGAATACATAGAGTAGATTTTAGATTGATTTGTATTGATTGGACTTGAACCATCTACCTACGAATCATTCGGTGCCGGTCGGGCTCTCGTGACAGATATTATCACTGGTTCTTCAACCTCTTCCAGCCTCAGAACGCTCTCACCTCCCTCCCTTTTAATACGAGCGCTCAGAGCTACTTTCAATCTTCTATTCAACTTTCACTATCAATCACGGGACTGACGCGATCGATCAAACCATTTACCGATCCTCCTCTGCCAACTACTTGGGTGTTATTTTGTAGCATGCTGGGATGGTCTGCGTTGGAATGAAACGAGTTTCTTTTTTTTCACCAACAGACCGTCGGTTCGTCGTTCATCTTTTCATTCTAAAGTTCATTCTTCCATTTTTATTGTCCTGTTCTCAGTTGCCTTTTTCTAAGAAGCAAGACTGCGCCGGTTGCCAATTACTCCTACCTGACTGACTATAAACTCTTCTAACGAGTACCATTCTTGTCGCCCGAAAAAAGCGATTTTGTTCCACATGAGGTTTTCAAAGCCCGCTTTGCGTCAAAACGCTCTCCAAATCCGAGATGAATTTTGCATAGAACTCTATTAGTGTTTCTGAATCACACAGTCTACTCCTGCTTGACCACTTTCCAAAGTGCCTGTCGGAGCAAATTAGCTCATTATTTACACGTAATACACTACTTCTGAGGTTGCTGAAAACTCTTCGAAAGACCACGACCGGTTTCGTCTTTTTTGGGGCTTATCAGGTAGGCACAGTCCCCGAGTTTCCGTCAACCTTATGTTCTACTTGAAACCAAATTGCACGAAATTAGCGAAATACGCTCAATTGCAAACCAATTCGGTTTTGCGGGAGACTCACCTGGAACCCGACTCAATCTCTCGTTTATGATTTTTTATGAGTAGTG
>NW_008752298.1:10710-41986 GCF_000715545.1 Opisthorchis viverrini
GTCGGGCTCTCGTGACAGATATTATCACTGGTTCTTCAACCTCTTCCAGCCTCAGAACGCTCTCACCTCCCTCCCTTTTAATACGAGCGCTCAGAGCTACTTTCAATCTTCTATTCAACTTTCACTATCAATCACGGGACTGACGCGATCGATCAAACCATTTACCGTTCTTCCTCTGCCAACTACCTGGGTGTTATTTTGTAGCATGTTGGGATGGTCTGCGTTGGAATGAAACGAGTTTCTTTTTTTTCACCAACAGACCGTCGGTTCGTCGTTCATCTTTTCATTCTAAAGTTCATTCTTCCATTTTTATTGTCCTGTTCTCAGTTGCCTTTTTCTAAGAAGCAAGACTGCGCCGGTTGCCAATTACTCCTACCTGACTGACTATAAACTCTTCTAACGAGTACCATTCTTGTCGCCCGAAAAAAGCGATTTTGTTCCACATGAGGTTTTCAAAGCCCGCTTTGCGTCAAAACGCTCTCCAAATCCGAGATGAATTTTGCATAGAAACCTATTGGTGTTTCTGAATCATACAGTCTACTCCTGCTTGACCACTTTCCAAAGTGCCTGTCGGAGCAAATTAGCTCATTGTTTACACGTAATACACTACTTCTAAGGTTGCTGAAAACTCTTCGAAAGACCACGACCGGTTTCGTCTTTCTTGGGGCTTATCAGGTAGGCACAGTCCCCGAGTTTCCGTCAACCTTATGTTCTACTTGAAACCAAATTGCACGAAATTAGCGAAATACGCTCAATTGCAAACCAATTCGGTTTTGCGGGAGACTCACCTGGAACCCGACTCAATCTCTCGTTTATGATTTTTTATGAGTAGTGCACTACGTCTATACATGTATCACCATATTTCGAATATCGTAGCAACTGAAGTATGAGGTGGCCTATGTGCAGCACATTCAGTTGAAGAATATCATAAACGATGGATTTTGTCGAGTCTCCTGTGAAAATCAAATTGATTTGCAGATGAGTGTATTGTTGTCGTAAAACGTTAGTTCTCTCACTGGAAGATGAAATGAAGACTGACAAAATATTCAACGATGTCAAACGTGTCGGTAGAGCGGAGATGACCGAACGACTTACACAATTCCACGTCATTTCTTCTCGCCGTTTCCACTGGGATCTCGAGTAGCAGGACCGGGTCAAGTTCGGCGTCTCCTCGACCAGACAATGGAATGGCCAGAATAGATACCTGAAAATCGTGGAACATGTCAGACTGAGTGAATCTGAAGCTATCCACCGTTGTCCGTGCACATAAATTCCGTCAAAAACGTGTTTGACAAACACATTTACCCTCCATTAAATGCTGCCCATACAAAGATCACCCCCGAATTAGGACCACCTTTCTACCGAATAAGAGGAAATGTGTGCTGTGAAGACCACGCCCAAACAAAGACAGGTCAACCCTGTGAGAGTTGCTCCTCTGACAAACTGGAGCGCCAAATATTCATTTCACCAAATTCAGTTCACTCTACAAATGCCTGTTTCATGGGCACTAACCATACCTGGCATGCTTTCAGAAAGCCCACTAAGTGTAAATTGTATTGGTGCGCATATCTAGTGTGGAAGTAATACTCACAAAACCAAACACCTAGGTATGGCAACATCGTCACAGAACGTGCCACGACAAGTTCTTCGCATGCAATCACATCATGTTCGGATATCAGCCGCTTTTAATAACCGAACATCACATCGATTGGACGGATGTTTCAGGCTCGGGCTACGGACTAGACGAAGGTGTGTCCTGATTTTCTTCGCATGCACATCATGTTCGGATATCAGCTGCTTTTAATAACCGAACATCACATCGATTGGACGGATGTTTCAGGCTCGGGCTACGGACTAGACGAAGGTGTGTCCTGATTGGTCGGATTGGTCAGCCAATCCGCATCGAGCATCTATAGCTAAGCGCTTCTCGCCCCCTCACGAAGATGTTAGCGCGACCTTGTGGAACATTCTGTGATGACCTTATGGATGACCTTCCTTTGTCTCCATAGAGGGTGATCTCAAGCTATCGTGTCTTTTGATGTACCGCAGTGGGCGGGGCAGTAAGCCAAAGACCGACATAGAGGATGCACTAGCGTCAGAGCATGTCTTGAAAAAGAGCGGAAAGGAACAGGCTGGGGACCTAATAAAAAGCCCTATACACTTAAGGGGTTACCAACAGGGGGACTACACTTTAGAACAGAGAAGAGCAACACATTACAAGGCGCCATCAGCCGGATTGACCAAACGTTCTTTGCGAACCTCATCCGACAACATCCATTCAGAGACGTCGGTTAAGCAGTCCGGATAGGACGTAAAATGAGGCCGGTTAGGTACCGAGTTTTGTGGGATTTCTAGTCAGGTGTAAGCAGAACTACATGAAGGCGCGAAAATCCCAGACAGATTGTAGCCGCTTTCGAGTCACATCATGAAACGTCTTCCTCGTATGTTTCGGGGATATGGTTCAAAATAAAAAGCGGCTTTTGGTGGACGATGGTTGGGCATACGCAGAGCATGCACAAACTCAGTCAACCTGATAAATTATACTCGCTACTCTAATGGTTTTGCACCGTCATCAAGCATGCGTTTACGCACTACTTGCTGTGTACACCCCGTAATCAGGTGATCCGTGCTACATTACGAAGACACCGGCGACCAGGGTTTTGTAGTTATCAGGCGAACTGAGCCTACTCTTGCCTTTATTCTGCATATAGGCCCCCTAGGCTTCAAAAAATTGTTTTTGACACAAAAAATGATGCAACTTGACGAATGTTGCTCGAGCGTTTTCTGACTGCCATAAAACAATCGCGACTTATGCGGCTGCCAAGCTACAGAAACCGATAAAAAACCTCGAGGTCTTCATTTTCGAGAGTTTTAAAAGCGTGACTGAACATCCTGGAACAAGAATGCACCTCGAAGGTACAGAGGTCCACTTGGGGTGTTCTACACGGACTGGGATAACAGTTGATTAAAAAAAGCGAGGTCATCCACACAACCCGAGTCCATTAATTTTCCTCCAGGTGCCATTTCGATTCTCGTGTTTCGGTTCCCTTGGAGTTTGAAGGTCCACTAGTTGCGAGAAGGCTTTTGTACAGTTCACTGAAGACAACCAATGGCGCGAAGTGTGTTGAGATGATACTCATCTTTGTCCAACTAATTTTACAAGCGACATTCTGTCTTTGAGGTGAAAGAAAACGGCAATAGTTGGTCGGCGGTATACATGATGCTGCTCAGACGGTTTAGTTGATGTAAACGTGTGATGCTACCTGATGATAGATTTCTATTCGGTGCAGTCACAACTGCGACGAATTTGGTTGTAGATCAAAGAAACCGGGATTCTGGCACTCTGACACGTGGCGGGGTGCCGAATGGTTGAACTGCAGCTGCACCGTCACAAACTCAGAAGCGGAATGGGAACCTGGGCTTACCGAAGTAGGGCTGGGGCAGTTGCGACCCAACGACTTGACTCCCTGTCCCTTGTCTACCCACCTACGGTCTGGAAAAGTTGGGACCATCATGCCCATCACAGTGAGCAGACCTAAAAAAAACAGACTTCACGGCACTGGCCGTCACTGCATCTGCTTGTCGGTCCTTATCAAGCTAACTCGCTGCACGAGGACTGGGATACTGGCAGGTTGCCCAAGCCTAGACAGGGGACGTCGAGAGGCAGAGGTCGGGTTCGAACCACGAACCTTCCGGTCAGTAAATTCGCGCTCTAACCACTTGGACCATCTCGCCCTCATCAAGCCAATTGCTCGGTACACAAGCAAATATCTGCAATTAAGGCAGAGGTAACCAAAAGGCTATCTGCTGAAGCGGACAACCCTCTTTGGCACATCCCCACATTACCTAAGAAGCTCCAGTCGAGCCGAGAACGAAAAATTGGTGATCCATAGGCGACCAGATCATAACTTGTAAAAGCCAGGATTACGCTAGTTGGCGAAATCCACAGGTGTCATCTATCACGCCGGAGATGAGGCACCATCAACGAGCAGCAAGCGGCAAGCCCGTATTCATAGACCGGCGGGCCTACAGCACGGTTTGGTGGCTCCCTTCCCAATAGCCCCACTTGACAGACCTGTATTTACGCACCAATGTATCAAGTCCCGCCTCCAATGCGCAGCTACCTCCCCAAATCAACGACGGACGAAATTGCAGCAGCTACAACCACTGTACGACAAGTACGCGGTTCTTACAGCTGATAATGATTCTTTCTTCGTGTTCCTTGTTATCCAACTCAACGACAGCACAGCCTCGGTCCAACGTGGAAAATGATGATGATGACCTGTAAAATAGCGCGGATTGGTAATATTTACATCCACCGAGTGTACACGGCACACAAAAGAAACGTGTTTGGAAGAGCATTAACCTGGGGGCTTTGGCACAGTGACCTTCAAAGAGGGTAGGGGGAAACCAGATATAATCACATGAGAAATGCGTGGAAACCGTCAGAAATCGTTCAGCTGTAGCATCCTTTCGGTGCCTAACAGGCATGCCACCCGAAGGTTGCACGAGGGCTGGGATACTGCCAGGTTGCCCAAGCCTAGACAGGGGAAGTCGAGTGGCAGAGGTCGGGTTCGAACCACGGAACTTCCGGTCAGTAAATTCGCACTCTAACCACTTGGGCCATCTCGCCCGTCAGGAATACAAGAGAATAACAAGAGCATAAACGAGGCGATTTCTCAAATCCAGCGTTCCCTAAAGCTGGTCTGCATACAGAACGATGCATGTAGTTGCAGTATAGATGGAAAAACGGTGGACATCGTTATCGAAACTTACGTCAGTTGGTTTCCGCCCCACTGGATATAGTGAACGATCGGTGATTAGAATGGCGCGCGCACACCACCTGTAAGGAAAAAAAACCCATTGCGAAGCTGAGCCACGAACTAATGCTGTTGGTTGCCTAAACCTACACACACTGCCTGTTGTAAATTGCGTCATGCTCAGTTGCAGTGGGCCGCAACCGACATTCATAGATAAAATAGCATCTGAAACACTGAACAAGAGGTCGTGGAGCAATTGAGTAGCAACTCACAGCAATGAATAACACGGTAACTTTACGAGGGTCATTGTAGGGGGAGCAAAGACTCGATGAGAGCACACCACCAACAAATGCAGCGATACTTGAAACAGGGGATACGGCACTGCCGTACTAATAGAACCTTCAAAGGGATAAGTGATTCAACAATGGGATTTCTTCCATCAGAAACACCAAACCGTCAGAACCATGATCATTTTTGGGGCTCTCTCCAATGGCGGCTGTTTGTAGCCAATCACTTGAGGAGATTTGTATAAAAGAAAAACCGTGCAAAGTTGACATATGACGCCAATCACATTCCGGGACACAATTCCGTCCTAGAGGGATGCTTTCTACGACTAGTTTTCTGATAGAATGAAAAACTTTTGGTGTTTGTCATAAAAATCAATGCGAAACAACATATAGACGAGAATGAGAGAAAGAATGGGTGGATACCGGTGAACTTGAGTTTGTATCCACTGCTCGGGGGCACAGTCCGCTCCAACAACGCAACAGGTTGTCCGAACTTCGTGTCCGTTAGATAGCCGAGCGACGAACTGACGTGCAGAGCGCGTTGGTCCGGATTCGATAGTGTCCATTGCTAGTCTTCTATTGCCCGCGTCACCCAGTTGCGTCTCGATCGGACGGAGCGATACCAACTGGCAGTCAAGGCAAAACACCGCCCCAAAGACGGCAGACATCCTTAAAAGTGACGGTGACAATTGAACTCAGTGTGGAAACCGATACAATGGACGGGCATGATTATAAAAACAAAGTCGGGCACCAACAACACAGTAGAGTAGAAAAGAGTCCGGTCAACACGGAGTCATGAAGCACAAAATTTATAGCTCTGTACGGTGTAACCAACTGAAAAGTGGCCATTATGAACTTCAAATTGACGATTCGGTTCTGGTCAAAGATCTCCGCTACTGAAATCGGGCTGCCAAAGGATCCAAGACTGGGATTCTCCGACTGGTCACAGTTCGATCAAAGCGGTCTAGCTGGGGGGTTTATGCCCCGGCATGACCTTCCAGAAAGCATTGCGATTCTCTGTATACTCTCGTCATCCGAAGTCAACGTGTGTCGGGGCACACGCATATCCATGATAAACTTGGATGAACAAGGGGCGAGATGGCCCAAGTGGTTAGAGCGCGAATTTACTGACCGGAAGGTCCATGGTTCGAACCAGACCTCTGCCTCTCGACCTTCCCTGTCTAGGCTTGGGCAACCTGGCAGCATCCCAGCTCTCGTGCTTCCTTCGGGTGGCATGGCAGTTAGGCACCGAAGGGGTTCTACAGCTGAACGATTTGGATGAACAGAAGCGCGGTATTTCATTTGATCAGAACCAATCACCACTTTGGGTCGTCAAAATTTAACTTCTGTCTCAATATGTTGTCATCTTAGAAATGATTATGCTGTTTGTCCACCGCATCCGACCTCGGATGCTGATGCATGCAAGTAAAGCCTTTCAATAGCCGACAGAGCACTTTCCGCAATAGATTCATCATTAGAACAGAGGCAACGCGACATTGTGACCGTCGGGGGTTTGTGAAAACACAAGGATACTGTATAGGTGGAAGAACTTCATAGATGGGCTGATAAGGCCAGTGACTCAGACCCGATACCGCCACTGTTTGAGAATAGATGCGAGTAGATTAAACAGAAAACTCGATATTCACAAGAAGTCGAGTCTATACTGAGTGGCATTCAATATACAGAGGGCGCAAGCCACACCTTCATGGAGTGAAAGGCAGCGGTTACTCACCGACAATAGGACTGTGGCAAATCCCCGCAACCGTAGAGGGGCCATAGAATCGGGTGTTGACCGAAGCGATTCATGGAAATGAGTAGCCTTCGGATCCGACGAATGGCCTAGGACAGCGGAATGAATAAGTGGGAGGTTTGAAGTTGAGCTGCTCAGCAATTCTTGAACGATAGACCCTAGCACAAGGAAAGGGTCGTGCATGGTTACCTAACTGACGCATACAGAGTCCTTTGATTTGTGCGGTTCCATTCTTATCTCTCTCTCTCTCTCTCTATCCTGGACCCATGAGATTCTAGAAGAATAGAAAAGCGCGGGGAGCTACCCCGAGGAGGAAGTGGTAGCATAATATATACGACAAAATGGTGGCCAGACGATCTTATGTCGTGGAAACTGTGGCCAACCGGAGAGTTTGGTGCATACTGGATCACACATGATGTGCTCGTCATAATCGGGTTGCAAGGGAAGTCGCAAAACGTCTCCGTCGACTGGGATACACCGTCTTCGAGGAGTTGAGAGCACCTACTTCGACGTCCTTCATCAAACCTGACCTAATCGCTGTTCGAGATCGCCGAGCAACTGTAACAGACGTCAGCATAGTCTCGGATGGGCGCGGAGTGACTGTGTGCATGATGAGAGGAGCAGAAGTATGGTGCTGATGAGCATTCCCTCGCCATAATCTCCACCCTACATGCAATCGGTTGTGATGTCGACTTTTTGGTCCACCAACCGATGGTCATCTCTTATCGAGGGATCTGCTCTCCTCAATCCGCTAAGGCTGTTATTGGACTGGGACTTCCTAAGGTCGCAGTCATTGACTTGCGTTTGCTTGCCATTGTGGGCTCTCTGCGTACTTATAACACTTTTATGCGTGGCACATGGCACCAGACCCAGTATGACGGATACTTTGTGCCTGATGTGCGAGTCTTGACTGTGGTAGCACCTACCGCGCCTTGAAGAGCATTCAACATTGTTTGTCCTTTCTTCGGTTGTAGGTCTTTGGGAGCATGTTTCCATATCAAAAATTTNCCCCCACATTTTCCTGTTACTCTTTCGCACTGGTCGCTTGCATTCACTTTTTATGTTTGTGATCATGCTCTTCAAGAATAAATGATAATAAGTTATGATGTGTTTACTAATACACCCAGAAAACTTTTGCTAATCCGGATATGGTCAGCCCCTTATAACGACCAGTCTTGGGGGGGGGGGAATAAAAAGTGGTATTTGCCTTGGAACGGAGGCAACAAGTTTTGTTACTAATTGAGCATTCGTCTTGCTTTAGTTTGTGTGATTTTCTGTTCACGAAGTTTCAGCTTTGGGTCGAGATACCTCAGTGGTTAAAGCGCGAACTTACTGACCAGAAGGTCCGTGGTTCGAACCCAACCTCTGCACCTCAACTGCTCCTGTCTAGGTTTGGGCAACCTGGCAGTATTTCAGCCCTCGTACTTCCTTCAAGTGGCATGGCAGTTATGCACCGAAAGGGTGTTACAGCTGGACGATTAAATCCTGCACAGAGTGTCCATCGGGCATACGACTGGCATGTCAGGTAGTTGGATCGTAACTGCATCAACACTTTATGGGATTTTTTCTTTGGCGAACCCAGTTCCTCGTGTCGTCTCCCGATTCACTAATATCGATCAACAGTCAAAGCAGTAACAATCGGGCCATTTCGTACATCCGCTATGCGCCTTCACTTCACAACCTCTCGATATTCCCGGTCACACAAACACAGAGTGTCCATCGGGCATACGACTGGCATGTCAGGTAGTTGGATCGTAACTGCATCAACACTTTATGGGATTTTTTCTTTGGCGAACCCAGTTCCTCGTGTCGTCTCCCGATTCACTAATATCGATCAACAGTCAAAGCAGTAACAATCGGGCCATTTCGTACATCCGCTATGCGCCTTCACTTCACAACCTCTCGATATTCCCGGTCACACAAAGGCCAAGTCATCTGTTATCGAGCTGATTCAACGATCGTATCCGGAATCACTGTAGGGTGCTGATCACGGTACTTCTCGGTTGGTAGTCAAAAACTGGAGGTTTGGGAGCTACTAGGGTTGATAGTTCTGGAAAAGTGGATACCATTTTTCCGCAAAATGCTGAGAACACTGTTTGCGGGTGATCCATTTTTCAACGAGTGTAACGGGCGCCTGACGAGACTTATTGAGACCGCACCCATAACACTCTGACACCAGTTGACTCGGTGTACTACATACACCAAACGTGAGTCCCGCTTCCGTAAGAGCTCACTGCCGACTATATGCGGGGATTTGAACTCCAGTCAGATGAGTAGCGCGATTGGAGCATTTGTCCGATACAAACTGAGTGCATCCGAGCAGCGTATTTGGTGGTAGTCCGGTGAACTTCAAGACAACGGGAATACCTCGGGCTCGGGGTGGGAGATCTGACCTGAGAGTTCGAGTTCATTCTGAACTTTGAACTTATTCTGCATGGGTTTGGACAGCCTGAGGATATTTTAGCCTCTGTTACTGACCGGGCGGGGTAGCTAAATGTAGCCAGTAATCAGCTCAGTAATAACATGTCAGACAGCCTTCAATTTAACAAACCAAATGGAAACTGTCGGCCAATTAACGGGCACAAGTCGAGCGCCAAATCTACTTTCTGACAAAATTCCTATTTTATTAATTCGATAGATATGGAATAGCGTGGCTACTACTGAAGTTGGAGAGATTTCATTGAGACTGCATCCCACAGCTGAGCAAACTAGTCAGCAAA
Source organism: Opisthorchis viverrini (assembly GCF_000715545.1). Taxonomy (NCBI): domain Eukaryota; kingdom Metazoa; phylum Platyhelminthes; class Trematoda; order Opisthorchiida; family Opisthorchiidae; genus Opisthorchis; species Opisthorchis viverrini. The sequence continues at coordinate 20,228 of NW_008752298.1, forward strand.
TGAATGGATTTTGGGTTACCAGCCTACTAGAGTCACGTGACCAGTTCTTCTAAACCCGCCCGAAGATGACACTGTAACACCCTTCCGGTGCCTAGCTGCCATGCTACCCGAAGGAATCATGAGGGCTGGGATACTGCCAGGTTGCCCAAGCCCAGACAGGGGAAATCGAGAGGCACAGGTCGAATTCGAAACAGCTGACGAGATCCTCTCCCTCCAACTTCGGCACGCGATTCTTCCACCAGAAACCAAAGCCGAATTCGAAACAGTTGACGAGATCCTCTCCCTCCAACTTCGGCACGCGATTCTTCCACCAGAAACCAAAGCAGTTTAGAAACGATTCAGGAGAAACATTCACTCACCTCATCAGTCATGATGTGTTCTCCTGCCAGAGCGAGGTTGGTGGTGATCACCTCTTGAAGGAACTGGTCCAGGTTATGTTGCTCGCGGAGAAACTCACGAAAGGGACGAGTTGCATAAGCTGAGAAAGAATTAATACAAAGCAATCGAGCAAGAGATGGTCCCAAGGGTTCCGTGACTGCACCATAGGGTGGAAGACAACATACGCTACACTTATCTACCACGTCTGTACAACCTGAAGCTGGTAGTTAGAAGATGGTTCGTCTGGTATATAGAGGACCTACCTCCACCTGGAAACTCAGACTGTGGAAAAATAGGGAATTTTGGGGAAGAGTTCCACGGTGAGTTGGATCCGGGGTGACATACACACATGACGTTTAGTTAGAGAAACTTTGCCACGAAGTCATTACTCCTTGCTTTATTTAATATGGAAGGAAGGTGTGCCTGAAGTAATGGAAGGGCCGTCGACACTCCATTAGTAGTATGCTCCTAAGATAACTCAACTGTCCGTTCACCAGAAATCTGTGGTTAGCAGTGAACCAGTGCCGCCGTGTACGGGACATGACATTGTTGTTTTCTCTACACGGTCTTTGTCAAGGCTCATTTTCAAAACAGTACAGTAAATCCAGAAGGAGGGTTGACGAGCTCATCACCGAACAATCGATGCGAAACCCACCCTAACTGTGCGAATATCCAGACACTTGTGGATTACTTGAGCGCGAGAACACGAAGGACATCGCTATCAACCCTAGTTTTCTCAATTCTTACCAAGTTGGCAACTGGGAGAGGACGGAGCGAATAGGCCGATCGGGTTGACTCCAACTTACCATCATACGAGCCGTTTTGTGGTGCACCAGCAATCGGGGTCTGATTGTCGTCCACAGCCAGATTGAAACACCATTCGAAGAAAGCGCCCAACAATCGTTTCTGCCGCAGCGTGAGTAGTTTAGTTTTGAACATTTCCGACCGACCAACAGGTACCTGGAGTCGGTAAAGAGGGGGGGGGAGATGAACGAAAGTCTCACTTTAACAGCCGAGAGGTTCGTTTGGACTGGGTGTTTAACAAATAAAGTCAAACTCTGAGAACAGAACAGAAGGGGACGAGGAAGCGATCAAGCGTCTGTAGCTAAAACTAGCGGAAACTATTAAAACAGAAGCAACCCTACTTTCGAGAAACCCCGTTAACCTCTCGTCATGGATGAGCATAAGTGAACGTGTCTAGAAAAGATGGGGCGAGATGGTCCAAGTGGTTAGAGCGCGAATTTACTGACCGGAAGGTCCGTGGTTCGAACCCGACCTCTGCCTCTCGACTTACCCTGTCTAGGCTTGGGTAACCTGGCAGTATCCCAGCCCTCGTGCAACCTTCTTTTGGCATGGCAGCTAGGCACCGAAAGGGTGTTACAGCTGAACGATCTAGAGATGTCTGTAGCAGTAGACTCAAAGCATCCAACAAAGAGCATAGATCCAAACAGCTCGGCGCGGAACTATTGACCGGAAGGTCTGTGGCTCAAACCTGACCCCGGATTTTCGATTGCTGCCATCTCTAGGCTTGGACACAATGTCAGACCTCGCGCTTTATCTGGCAGCTATGTACCGAAAAGGATGCCACAGTTAAACGATTAAATTCAGTGTAAAAAGAGCAGAAGCTGGAGAGAAAGTAGAGCAACATGCACGTTGCTTCTAGCCGAGAACACGCAAAGAAAGAACAACACAACTGTGTGACTTTTAAAAGAACGAGGTAAGCAACACAAACTAAAGGTAACGCTTATTCTGCTGCTTAAGACCGCCTTATCTCCTGCTCGTTGATTTGAGTACTCTGCCCAAAAAATGCTTTACTTGATACGGTATCAGCAAAATTGTACCAAGACAAACATAGTCAGTAGTGTGTCCGTGAATTTTTGACACTGTATGACCCCAACAGTATGAAACAGTCGGGATGACCTGTCTACTCATTGGCAACAGAAAAATATTCACTTCGGGAACCTTCTAAATAGGAAATATCCCCCCGATCTTTTTGTATATCGACAAAACTACCGGGTAATCCAACAGACAAACATACAGTCGCACAAAAGCGCCGTTGTGAGAATCGAAACACTGACGAACACTGAAGAAATCGCTTCACGGAGGACTTTCCGGACCAGCGAGGTTGCACAAGGCTTGATCAGACATTGCATGTTCTATCGACAGTTTTGGGAACACCCAGTTCAATCGCCAAAACACAATGAACGAGAATGATTCTCCGCCCCCCCCCCCCCGAAATCGTTGGTGCGGCCGTGATTGAAAAGTAAAATTCAGATTGTTGTGTGTTGTGTGTTTCGGGCGAGGTGGGGACAGTCGTATAGGCCAAACAACGCGACACAAATCGGAACTCCAGGTAGCGAGTCACATCTGAACGCAGCAGTGCGGTCACAGTTGGACTGGTTGCGAATATAATCTGTGAAGTGCAAAAAAAACGGAGAAAAAGGACTTGCGAACCTTGTGACGTCACAGTTGGCCTACAACTGGGTCATAACACGTCACAAACAGTTTCAATAATTTCCCTACTTTCGGTGGCTGCCGGATGACCCCACAACTGGCGATTGCGTAAGCCCGGATGATGTCTCGTTATCGGCTCACCTCTTCTGTACGACCGGAATAAGGTGATACAGTACTCAGCAGGACAGTAATAGGATAACGAAAAAAGATAACAACAATAATAAGATAAGAAAGGGTATCTCCTTTGGGGGTGGACAACTTTCTGCAATTGGTCAACGAAGATTTTGCTATTATTCAGTAGTACGTCGTTTTGTCTTATTTTGCTGGGAACTTTACTTCAGCACTTTTGTGGCGGACAATTATACTGACCTACGTGGCGACTGTGTGTTTGGTCGTTGGGGTGATCCACTTTGTTTCAGGTGGACCAGTGAGAGAGCCACACAAAGGCTTACTTACAATGAAATTCAGTGCACTGCTCGCCAAAAACCTGACACAGTCATTGAGGGGCACAGTGTAGAGGATAGTGTGCCACGGCGAAAAAAACTCTATTCATCTAACCTTCGAGCAACGGTCTGAGTCGAGCTTAGAAGTTTTGGTTAGCTTGAATCGAATCGATGAGGTTCACCTTGCCAGCGTCACGTGTCGTCCAAGTTGGCTTTTATGAACCCAGTGAAACATGCATGGTCGTTGAGTGTTGAACCCTGACAAATATAGTGTCAGTGCACTCCATGGTCACTGACTGGTTTTAGAGACAGTTCCAACACTTGCACAGGGGTTGGGTAATACAGATTTCACACGCTGGAAACCTGGAACTTCAGGATGAATGACTTGAGTTGGTTAACAGGTTAACGCAACATGGTAGCTACATGAGTCACGATAGTACAGTTGATGCACACAATATTAGGGCGCGAATACTTCTGCCAAGTTGCATTAATTGTGACGTCGGAAACGAAGTTCATCAGAGCCAAACTGTTGTGTCTTGATGGACGACCGCGCAACTCTGTATCGGTCCCTTGGCTTCCTGCTCCACTCACTATGGTATATCAAAAGGCACGGTAGCTCTACACAGCCCTTTATGGAGATAAAGGAAATTATTACAACTGTATTTATAGGGTAGTCACAGAGTGTTCCACAAAGTCGTGCCAGAATCTCCGTGAGGGGGCGAGCAGCATCGAGTCAAAGGTGCTTGACTCGGACTGGCTGGCATTCCGACCAATCAGGGCGTGCCTTCGTCTGGCCCATGTCCCGCACGTGACATCCATCCAAATGATGTGGTGTTTGGTTATTAGGGACGGCTGGCCTCCGTACACAAACGGCCGTGTATAAAGCGCGAGTATGGGAGGAATAATACTTTATTGTTCCGAAACCTGGCCCCTCTGAGCTGAAGCTGGCTTCCGACACAGACGGCCGTGTATAAAGCGCGAGTATGGGAGGAATAATACTTTACTGTTCCGAAACCTGGCCCCTCTGAGCTGAAGACTTCAAAGGCCTTAATACACCCCCTTGTCGCTGAGTTCATAGCGATTTGAGATTCGGCTTGCTGCAACGTGTTCGCAACGAAATAGCGGCTAGAAACCCTAGGGGATATAACATGGAACCGCTCCTGGTCCGAATGTCTAGCTGAGAGTGTGTTGGGCCAGCACCCGGCAAGTGATTCTGGGTCAGACTAAATGATGTCTTCTAGGTTCAGTGAAATTCCCGGACGTGTTCATTTGATGGCTTCTTTAAAGAGTAGACACCTTGTGCAAAGGGGCACTCATTCAGGTGGGAAAGTCCCACTGAATTAGGGAACAAGGTTAATGGAAATTCGGGGACAAGACCTATCAGATGGGTCGAAAAAAGGACGAAACCGGTAGTGGGTTGTCCAGAAGTATCATTCGCCTGGTGAGTAGTGCCACGCAGACATGTTGTATGCACGGGCCTCAAGGACATTGGGTCGTTTGCACTAGGTCCCACCATTTCCCTTCTCTCCACCCTTCAATAAGAAGTTCTTTTTTCATGGCAGCTTAGTGCAAGTAAATACTACTGGTGTGTTACTGAAGACGATAGCAGTGATGTTGCGTGTCTGTTTGGTTTCCAGTTGTGGTACGACCCTTGGCAGTATTGCAGTTAAGTGGCACGGAGACAAAACATGGGTCGTTTTAGGTCCCACCATTTCCCTTCTCTCCACCCTTCAATAAGAAGTTCTTTTTTCATGGCAGCTTAGTGCAAGTAAATACTACTGGTGTGTTACTGAAGACGATAGCAGTGATGTTGCGTGTCTGTTTGGTTTCCAGTTGTGGTACGACCCTTGGCAGTATTGCAGTTAAGTGGCACGGAGACAAAACAGCCTAAGGTTAAAAAACGATCGATCGCAGCACATGATGGCTGTGCTCTGATACACTTCAAGGATCAGAACTGAAGACTATAAGCAGGGTGACCTGGAAAGATCAAGACAAACTGTCAGTGAAGTGATCAGATGAAGTAATCGATCGGATATATGTTCACATTACGTGTTCAAAGCATACGTTCTCAATGGGAACCCACTAAGCTTAACGAAATACCAACAACGACTAAATTGTGTGTGCAATTTTGGCGAGCAATGCGCGCGTGCCTATGCGTTCATGGCACTTTTAATACAGCGCAGCTCTCGTCTAACCGAAATTCAGTTTGCTGAGGGGGGAAGATTGATTCGAGCAGTTGTTTGTGTGTGGTAGACTAGACAGTGTGCAAGAAAGCGTTACCTTCCGCAACAGAACTCACCACGACTGGAAGTGTGTATGAACGGGGCGAGACCACTATGAACATTTGATCGCTGATGAATCAGGTAAAAGAAGCTCAAAGAAACATCTTCATAGAAATCAAAAGTGTCTCCTCGTGGGGAGGAAGTCTGTTAGAGGGGAGTGTAGCCAATACAAACTCCGGTAGATTTTACGACTCCTCTGAAGTGAATGACTCTGGAACGAATGCGACTCACATATACCGGCACAAAGTGGCGAGTTTATTTGGTGGTCGTCAGCTCCATCACTTACGCGATCGGGAAGAGCTAGTGGTTTCTTGATCAAGGTGAACTTGAACAATAAAGATCGAGTGGACAGCCACACACATAACCTTAAACAGCTCATTGGCAATCCATTGTAATTAAAACAGCCATGGGCTGGAGGCCCATTAGCTGTTCGACTCAGTCACGTCTGTTAGCAGCCCAGTCGATTTCCTCTCCCAAGAACCTGTTCTACGGAGCAGAACGCAGCCTAATTTATGGAGTTCGACTACGTTGTTCATTGTGGGGAGAATTGTATTTTGTAGAACCCACTTCGGTATTGCTGATTCACTATTATCATTCTAACATGAAAGGTCTCAAAGTCACCATGGCCTACAAGAAGTAATGCGTTGCAAGCCTATTCTCTGATTCGTCGCTGAAGAAAACAATGGTGTGCAGTTTGCAGTAGCGGAATTCCCCCAGACCCCGGGAGTACGTTTGTCCTTACTCACATCAATCTCGTTTGAACAATCCTTCTCGTGCGCAATTAGTCTGGTTGGTTCAAGCCATACAAGAGAAGCACTAGACTCGATTTTCTCACGTATTAGAGCTCAACAGCAGTGAATTTCATTGACCGTACCGGGATTTGGGTCCCAGACATGTGACACCCAAGGCGAGCGTGTTGCTTGAACCAACTTACTTTGAAAATGGTTTAAGGATGAAAAAATCGAACTGAACTTTAGAGGTGGTTGGTGAGCGGCACAAGGATGAGGATAGGTAAATCCACGGGGAAAACTTGGTGGCATTGCAACATACCTTGGGAAGCAAGTCTAGGTCAACTCGTCGCATGCGGGCTTCTACACTGGCTCGAGTCCACACAGGAGGGGTGACGTTCGAGGAAGAAGCTGATTGCGAGGATTCGCTATTGCTGACTGGGTGTTCACTAATCGGAGGGAAATGGATCAAAAATATTTGTCAGAGTAAAAATGACACGAACCAGCGTGGAAGACAAATTTCCGCAGCTTCAGACTATTATTCCCACAAGAACGTGGGGTTTAGACCTGATTTACGTGTTCGAATCATCAAAGAATGATAACGAGAGCCGTAGCATAGTCAAAATACTTTACCGAGCTTTTAATCAGGAATCGATATACTCTATGCCGTCGTTTTAATTGTTAAAGTGGTCCGTGGCCAATCAGGGCGTGCCTTCGTCTGGCCCATGTCCCGCACGTGACATCCATCCAAATGATGTGGTGTTTGGTTATTAGGGACGGCTGGCCTCCGTACACAAACGGCCGTGTATAAAGCGCGAGTATGGGAGGAATAATACTTTACTGTTCCGAAACCTGGCCCCTCTGAGCTGAAGACTTCAAAGGCCTTAATACACCCCCTTGTCGCTGAGTTCATAGCGATTTGAGATTCGGCTTGCTGCAACGTGTTCGCAACGAAATAGCGGCTAGAAACCCTAGGGGATATAACATGGAACCGCTCCTGGTCCGAATGTCTAGCTGAGAGTGTGTTGGGCCAGCACCCGGCAAGTGATTCTGGGTCAGACTAAATGATGTCTTCTAGGTTCAGTGAAATTCCCGGACGTGTTCATTTGATGGCTTCTTTAAAGAGTAGACACCTTGTGCAAAGGGGCACTCATTCAGGTGGGAAAGTCCCACTGAATTAGGGAACAAGGTTAATGGAAATTCGGGGACAAGACCTATCAGATGGGTCGAAAAAAGGACGAAACCGGTAGTGGGTTGTCCAGAAGTATCATTCGCCTGGTGAGTAGTGCCACGCAGACATGTTGTATGCACGGGCCTCAAGGACATTGGGTCGTTTGCACTAGGTCCCACCATTTCCCTTCTCTCCACCCTTCAATAAGAAGTTCTTTTTTCATGGCAGCTTAGTGCAAGTAAATACTACTGGTGTGTTACTGAAGACGATAGCAGTGATGTTGCGTGTCTGTTTGGTTTCCAGTTGTGGTACGACCCTTGGCAGTATTGCAGTTAAGTGGCACGGAGACAAAACAGCCTAAGGTTAAAAAACGATCGATCGCAGCACATGATGGCTGTGCTCTGATACACTTCAAGGATCAGAACTGAAGACTATAAGCAGGGTGACCTGGAAAGATCAAGACAAACTGTCAGTGAAGTGATCAGATGAAGTAATCGATCGGATATATGTTCACATTACGTGTTCAAAGCATACGTTCTCAATGGGAACCCACTAAGCTTAACGAAATACCAACAACGACTAAATTGTGTGTGCAATTTTGGCGAGCAATGCGCGCGTGCCTATGCGTTCATGGCACTTTTAATACAGCGATTCTCGTCTCTCCGAAATTCACTTTGCTGAGGGGGGAAGATTGATTTGAAAAGTTCTGTGTGTGTGTGGTAGACTAGACTCCAGTGGTTTGTGATAGTGTGCAAGAAAGCGTTACCTTCCGCAACAGAACTCACCACGACTGGAAGTGTGTATGAACGGGGCGAGACCACTATGAACATTTGATCGCTGATGAATCAGGTAAAAGAAGCTCAAAGAAACATCTTCATAGAAATCAAAAGTGTCTCCTCGTGGGGAGGAAGTCTGTTAGAGGGGAGTGTAGCCAATACAAACTCCGGTAGATTTTACGACTCCTCTGAAGTGAATGACTCTGGAACGAATGCGACTCACATATACCGGCACAAAGTGGCGAGTTTATTTGGTGGTCGTCAGCTCCATCACTTACGCGATCGGGAAGAGCTAGTGGTTTCTTGATCAAGGTGAACTTGAACAATAAAGATCGAGTGGACAGCCACACACATAACCTTAAACAGCTCATTGGCAATCCATTGTAATTAAAACAGCCATGGGCTGGAGGCCCATTAGCTGTTCGACTTAGTCACGTCTGTTAGCAGCCCAGTCGATTTCCTCTCCCAAGAACCTGTTCTACGGAGCAGAACGCAGCCTAATTTATGGAGTTCGACTACGTTGTTCACTGTGGGGAGAATTGTATTTTGTAGAACCCACTTCAGTATTGCCAATTCACTATTACCATTCTAACATGAAAGGCCTCAAAGTCACCATGGCCTACAAGAAGTAATGCGTTGCAAGCCTATTCTCTGATTCGTCGCTGAAGAAAACAATGGTGTGCAGTTTGCAGTAGCGGAATTCCCCCAGACCCCGGGAGTACGTTTGTCCTTACTCACATCAATCTCGTTTGAACAATCCTTCTCGTGCGCAATTAGTCTGGTTGGTTCAAGCTTTACAAGAGAAGCACTAGACTCGATTTTCTCACGTATTAGAGCTCAACAGCAGTGAATTTCATTGACCGTACCGGGATTGGGCCCCCGACAAGAGAAGCAGTGAATTTCATTGACCGTACCGGGATTTGGGTCCCAGACATGTGACACCCAAGGCGAGCGTGTTGCTTGAACCAACGTACTTTGGAAAATGGTTTAAGGATGAAAAAATCGAACTGAACTTTAGAGGTGGTTGGTGAGCGGCACAAGGATGAGGATAGGTAAATCCACGGGGAAAACTTGGTGGCATTGCAACATACCTTGGGAAGCAAGTCTAGGTCAACTCGTCGCATGCGGGCTTCTACACTGGCTCGAGTCCACACAGGAGGGGTCACGTTCGAGGAAGAAGCTGATTGCGAGGATTCACTATTGCTGACTGGATGTTCACTAATCGGAGGGAAATGGATCAAAAATATTTGTCAGAGTAAAAATGACACGAACCAGCGTGGAAGACAAATTTCCGCAGCTTCAGACTATTATTCCCACAAGAACGTGGGGTTTAGACCTGATTTACGTGTTCGAATCATCAAAGAATGATAACGAGAGCAGTAGCATAGTCAAAATACTTTACCGAGCTTTTAATCAGGAATCGATATACTCTATGCCGTCGTTTTAATTGTTAAAGTGGTCCGTGGGGGGTAGAACAGGCAGCCAAACAGCCAGACGAAAGCAGGTCTGTTCGGGAAAGAAGGTCATACCGGAAAACTCTTCGAGGAAGTCGGTTGACTGGCATACACAGCACGCGACCAAGCCAGTGCAACCTACGGAATGTGGTCAGACCATCTACCGTCGGCGAGTTATTTCTTCTGAATCCCAAATGCTGTACTTCAGCATTACTGATCCGGCAGTCCCACCAGACTCGGCCAATGCTCCGAAAACGTCGATGATCAAACACTGAAAGTTTTTGACGTCCTCAGCATCAGCCAGGCTTCTGATCGCACTGTCGTAAACTCGACCATTGACGGATAAGCTGACGTCACGCCTACGCCACAGGCGATACAGCTTCACGGAAGCTGCTCTGGCCTTCCTAAGCCGGATGGAAATATCATCTCTAACTAGAACTTATACAGCTAATCAAGTAGAGAAATTTGTCTACTATCTCAATCAGCTCATCCGAAAGCATGAGGTTTAGGTTTGATTCAAGCCAGTCTTGTATCGGCACTTGACACTTTGAAAGTGTGAAGCGCATGCCAAAACACGAGGTGAAATTATTCAGATTGTTTAACGTTGTCTGCGTCAGATTCTAGAACAGTTATGTCGTCTGCGTACACGATACCTGCCGCCAAAAGCACAGAGGCTAAAGTGAGTTTTCCATAATCGTATCAATGACGACGCTGAAGGGGACGGTTGCAAGAGTAGAAAGCAGACTTCAAATCAAGAAAGGCGATCCTTGTTGGTCGCTGAAAGCAGTGTCGCTGTTCCGAGATCCGCCTCAAGTTTAAAATGTGATAGATGCATCCATCCTTTTGCAGGACGGAACCAGTTTGGTTTGCATCTGCCTCTCACTGTGTTCAATCAACCTTCGAACCAGAGGGGACCCTCGATGCCCCAACTAGCAGGCTAATGACACAGTGGCTTCCACACACACTTCGTGTACCCTTGTGAAGAAAGGAACCACTGTCAACGTGTCTCATCATTCAGACAATTTCTCTTAACCCCAAACAGCATCAACAAATTGTGTCACGTGGGTAGGCAGAAGTTCAGCCTTCTTTGAATAAGGCTGAATTTAACCTGGTCCGCTCCTGGCACCTTGTCAAGCCCCAAGAGAGATATTTCATTGTCTTATTTCGAGGGAGCCACGAAAACTTCAAACTCCACGGAGACACAGCACACCAATTTTGGTTTTTGTAAGCACTATCTGTTTGCGGAATTGACAGAGTACGGACAATAAAAGCCCCTGTGTAGAAAGGATTTGTTTATTGTTAGGATGATTGCTTTCTGTCGACCTGTTCCTATAAGGCAGAGCAAACGAAGATCGAAGTTACGGCAGAGAAAATGACTTTGCTTTCAAATCTTGGGGATCTTGCCCTGGACAAAAGCATCTGAGGAAAGGTCATAGGTACAGTGGTGATGGGTGTCTCGATATGTGAACAAAAGCTATCCGGAGGGAAATGACCTGTGAAAAAGGTCCGAAAACCAGTGACCATGGACTACTCAAACAATGAACGAATCTGCATGAGCAGAATCGAAACGCGAAGCGCCGACCGGCAAATCACGACAGGTTCGCTTGAATTCACGTCAATAAAAACATGCCATTGTATGTCATCTGTGTAAGTCATCGTACTGATGATCAATCGATTATAACCGAACGACATAGTATTCAACTGGAAATCGACAGTTATGACAGTTCCTTGAGATTCTTGAATCGTGCACTGATAAGGATTCCCGAAAAGAGTGAACCAGCTGCATCGCTATTCTTCACTTTCACTGGTAGGACAAAAACCCAATACATTTTAGGATCTAACATGTAAAATTTCTCAACTGTACGCGCCGTTCGTCCAGTTATGCGGAAAACATGGAAAGATGATTGAAACAGTCTGTCTCGAGCTAGCTGGGCAAAACAGTGATGAGGTCACAGGCCAGGAGACAAAACAACAAGCAACCATTGCAATATAGTATCGTCAGTAAGGGCAGATTCCTGAAGATTATCCCAGAATACCCGAAACCTACTGAGACCCTTGAACTTCACTAAACACCGATCAGACAGCCTTGGATCAAAGCCAGACAGTGCCCCTTAGATATATAGAGTGAGACCGTTGTGTCTTTCACGGTAACTCGCTTGTTCACAATTAAGTTGCTGTGTTCCTTGTCGACGAGTCTTTATTCGACGTTAGGCACTGGGACTGGGACAGCAGTCAGATATAAAAGTATTCTCACCAACACAACAGTATATATGTGAGGTCGACTGGTATTCTCATTTTACCAGCGTCATGGTCCTGCTGGACAAGCTGTGACTACTGTAGGAGCCATGCTTTTCTCTTCTTATCATTCAAAGGCACGGCGGTGAAGCATTATTGTCAACACTGATGCTGTTGCTGATGATGAGTATAAAATAAAAGCGAATAAGGCACAGCGATATCTTAGCGAGACGCCGCAACAGTCAACCTTCACTGGGCAACTTCTAAACATGTTGCCAGCCAGTAACCGGTTGAGATGACGATACACATAAAGAAAGAAAGAAAGCGTTCAGCTGTAGCACCCTTCCGGTACCTATCTGCCATGCCACCCGAAGGAAGCACGAGGGCTGGGACACTGCCAGGTCGCCCAAGCCTAGACAGGGGAAGTCGAGTGGCGGAGGTCGGATTCGAACCACGGACCTTCCGGTCAGTAAACTGCGCTCTAACCACTAGGGCCACTCGCCATAAAGCTCCATTCCATAGTTCGAGCTGTGGTAAACCCTCGGACGAAATCGTGAAGTGCCCACTTGTGTGATCTATCTGCCTGATACCACTGTTAGACTGTCAGCAGTTAACTGTATATGGTGTGTATGTAAACCAAACGAACGCTGAATTGTGGAAAGATCACGCCGACTATACTACTGCCCACCTGTGTACATGAAGTGGACGAGTAACCTGTAGATAAGTAGGTGGGATTACGATACTTAATCTGGCAGCAAAACCGATTGAATAGATAGATGAGAAAGAAGAGAGATGGAAGATATTCACTAAGACCATAGACATGACCCAAAGCACGGCTATTTCTGCTCACCTCATGTAGGGAGCCCAGCCAACACTGCTAAAGTCCCTATCACCCTTGTGCATTTCAAAGCCAGAGAGTTTGACGGCATCCTTTGTCTACATGACCTTCAGAAGACAAATAAAGCTAAGGGGAATTCGGATATCAGTTTTGAAATGTTTGATCGAGGTGACAAACATCTGCGGCTATGTTGTCTGAGCATTCGACGCATTTTACTTTCATAAACTGGTACAAAGAATGTGCCAAGCGACCAGGTGTAAGCGGGCAAATCACCTTCCCGTGTGGTATCAGGGCAAACAATTTGGCGGAAAACTGATACTTACTCAAGAAACCACATTGCAGAGCATCTGGAAGGGGCTGAATAGGAAGACTTCCCAAATTGTAAGACTCCGCCACCAAGTAAATTCGATTCATCTTTGCCCTCGTGAGTAACATCCTAAATGGAACATGTGGTGGAGTAAAACTTCGACAAAATTTCAATGGAACTCACCGGCGACAAAAGTAGGCTAGCCAAGTCTTCAAAACGAATCGAAGCAGAACTTCCTCCGTAGTAGTTGTTTCTGACAGCGATACATATACACGAACAGTAAACTTACTGGTCAATGTGCAGGACATGTTTCCCCAGAATGGACAGGCTTGCAGAGAGGATTGATTCCGGTAGACCTGTTATAACAGTGGCCAGAAATGCACATAGTCCCAGTAGATAGAGGATGAAGTTCAGCTTATGAGAGCACTGACTCACAAGGATGTTTTAATGCAGCAAGCTCTTGTATAAAAAGGCCAAGTCGGTTCGCCGAAAACTTCAGTCAGAGAAACCGTTGACGGACAAAAGCATGGGGCAATTAACTATCTTGTATAGCATCAACATTGAAATGTCCTTGGAAAGCCAATTGTTGAGTGGTTGTCTAACTGAGCAAGAGAGAGTATTCGTTTGTGGAGAGCAACAAACAGGTGACTCATACGACTCACTGACTTATCTATCAACGCGGCCAACCAAAAAAGCTCGTCTTGAATACCATATTCTGGAGAAACCAGCTCTCAAAAAGTTGCCTGTTGGTCATTCGAAACACCTTTTAAAGATACTACGATCACCACTGACCACTCTTGACCAGGCTTTTGGGGAGGTCGTTATAGAGGTCAATAACTCAATGAAAATACACACGTTACTCCTGTGAGAAGGACGCTTCCGAAAGCCAGTAACACTGGGAGCCCACAGCAAGGGTTCCTATCGGCCAAATTGTGTGGTACGGTCCATCCCCCGCAAGAGAGACCGGTCTCAGAAAAGGTGAGTCTTCATTTTACGTGGTGACCTGTATTAAGAGGGACAGTGCGGGACGAGGTTTATTAGTGGTTGGTAAAGCCGACACATTAAATGCCAAGGAAAACTTTCCTCGCGAAAGTATCTCCGAACGATGATGGTGCCTCGCTATGGGACTTGGCTTGACTACTTGGGGCTAAACAGGGACGGCTGAGACAAAGGACATACTGAGCATCGTGAAAGGCTGAGGTCCATCAGATACAAACAGATACAAACTTGATGGATGGTAACCAGTCTCCAAAGGGGAATGAAGCCCTGAGTGTCATACCACGAGCTGTATGTGGCAGGAGGAAAGGATTTCCCAAAAGTGCCTAGTGCCCCCAGTCGTGAAGCCAGCCTATTTGTAAAACGTAACAAGCTGAAAAAACGTGCACGATTGAAATGCTCCAGAAAGTGGGGAGCAATATGTATATAGCTATCACTGACGTCACGGGAGTTTTTCCGAAAAGAGATATGACCAGAGCCACCGAAACAAAAGGGAGAGAGTAAAACTTGCTGAGTAGCAGATCATGGTTGGATTAACTCACCGGTCCCATAAATGATGCAGTCTACATCCTCTGGGAAGTCCATATTGTGCAGGCTCTAAGGCAAAAACATTGAACTTATAGGGGAAGGACCTGTATAAGTGGAAAAAGTAAACGAGATATAGTTCCATCCTAGAGAGAACACCTGCTTCGATGAATATCAATTACTGGTTAATTGCATTCGGTGTCATTACCATCATGGACAAGAATAAACCAGCAGCAATATGTGGTACCTAAAACTCATAGCACCGTTAGGAGTAAAAGTAAGAGATGAGCGATGGAGAACGGGTGGAAAGTGAATGCGAAAAGTCTGTTCCGCCAGAGAAAATGATCAAGAGGTTTGAAAGTTATTACACAATGGAGGGGTATTGTTGAGGCTTGATGCCGGTAGCAAGATCGATCGAGCATTGTTGCAAAATTCACCAGCACAACCCGGGTATTAGACGGACAAGCTGTAACCGGACAGTCCAGATATGACGTAACAGCATGCTTGACAGTGAAGTCATACCGTGCAGGGTTATTGACAGTGGATGGCGCTGGTGGGTCAATCGCACCCTGTTTCAGATAATCCGAGCGACTGGTCCGAGGATAGGTGTTATTGAAACCCTCCGAAAAGGATGTGACGACGATCCATTCACAGGACGATGAGCTTACCACATTCCGCCAGAGAAAATGATCAAGAGGTTTGAAAGTTATTACACAATGGAGGGGTATTGTTGAGGCTTGATGCCGGTAGCAAGATCGATCGAGCATTGTTGCAAAATTCACCAGCACAACCCGGGTATTAGACGGACAAGCTGTAACCGGACAGTCCAGATATGACGTAACAGCATGCTTGACAGTGAAGTCATACCGTGCAGGGTTATTGATAGTGGATGGCGCTGGTGGGTCTCAAAAGCCTAGGGAATGGAGATGACTTTTGTAGCAGGGGACAATCGCACCCTGTTTCAGATAATCCGAGCGACTGGTCCGAGGATAGGTGTTATTGAAACCCTCCGAAAAGGATGTGACGACGATCCATTCACAGGACGATGAGCTTACCACAGTTCATTTTGGCCCTATCAACTCAACCTCTTGGAGGACCAAGTGAACCCGAGCAGGACGCCCACATCAGTCCGCCATCGAAGATTGAAGTCCAGCGTATAGTCTCATTGCTTCAGCGCAATAAACCACCTGTTCTGCAACATGCAATCTTCAGAGAAGGTGGCGAGTCCGTAGTGGCTAAACCCAAGATCCCACTACAAAATGTCTGGATTGAGGAGAAGCTTCCAACAAATTGGAGCTTTTAGATCCCGATCCCCATATTCAAAACGGTAAGACTTGTGTGTAAGAGCCAGCGAGGCATCAACCTAGTTGCTATAGCTTCCAAGGAGTTCTCTGGAATCATCCTGCACAAGGTGACCCATCATCAGCAGTCATATTTACGAGAATCAAGCTGGGTTTAGTCCTGACCGGGGTTGCATCGATCACATCGATCACATCCTTCACCATGTGGCCGATGTTGGCACTAGGGCTTATCCTTCTGGCGACTACTGATGTTCGTATTTCTGGATCCCAAGTTTTCGTTTAGCTTCGCTGATTGTCGGGAACTGGCAGTGTTTGATGAGGAAATGTGTCACTTCTGAATTCTCGTCTCTTATGAAGGTTTTATATCATCATCATCATCAATGACAGCAACATCAGTGTTGGCACTGATGCTTCACTGCCGTACGACAGATCCTCTCCTGAGTTCATCACATAAAGTGGTGTCAGGCAACGATGTGTTTTCAGTAATCAGTATTCAGCTTGAATCTTCTTTGCCTACCTAACACCGCTGGGGTCGAAATACTGCTGGATGGTTCGCTCACTGGAACTAAGTACGTCGGAGATATTGCTATCTTTGGATCAGGACACTTGGAACTACAAACTATTTTAAACAAGCCAAATGAATATGTTGCACTGCTTGGGATGCGTTTCGTGCCTGTAAAGTGCTGCCGTAAGACTGGGTAGGATGAAACCCGAACCGATTAGTGTAGTATAAGTCTATCTTTCCTGGAAGCTATGTAAGTCCTGGCGGGCAAATGAAAGGCGAAATCACTTCCTCAATTGGGAAGGCCAGGACAGCGTTTGTCAACCCACGATATTTGTGTCGCCGATGTGATATCAGCTTGACTATCAAGGGTAAAGAGTACAATACTGTGGTCAGAAACGCTGCCACTGCGTGTGGAAGGACTTTGAAGTCCCTTTGTCTTTGACCGTAGACGGCTCAGGGGGGCGAGGTGGCTCAAGTGATTAGAGCGTGAACTTACCGACCGGAAGGTCCGCGGTTAGAACCCGACCTTTGTCTCTCGACTTCCCTGTCTAGGGTTGGGTAACCTGGCAGTATCCCATCCCTCGTGCTTCCTTTGAGTAGCGTGGCAGCTAGGCCCCAGAAAGGTGTTACAGCCGATTTATTTTTTTGTAAATTTTTCTGAAGCATTGCGCAAGTCAGGTGTGAACACCACATAAGTACTCTCGAAGTACGCGAGTTGGCTTTCTGGAAAGCTCTTCCTCCCTTGATCGATCAGCTGGTCACACTCCACAGATTATGATAGTTAGGTCATGTGCCTTGTACGCCAGAGGATCACTTGGTTCGTAGAGCCCTCTTCGCCCAGCCTTATCGAATGGAGACGACCCAGGGGCAGTCAGTCCATGACCTGGCAAACGAAGTATGAAAGACCCTGCTGGTCAACGCAATTGGGTTGGTGAACGCTATCTTCCCAGAGAGGCACCCCTGGACAAGACAAACCAATGGCTAATGGTAGATATGGCTACCTCACGCAACCAATGTGGGTCATGCATCACACCAGTCGCCTTCAATGCGTAGCTCTCCATCCCTGTCACATACGCTTACGTTGAGGAAGCCCATGCAGTCATCGGAGCTGCGCGGAGATGGTACCATTATCTGATGGGCATATCCCTCCAACTTACGGGTGAACAGCAATCTGCCACTTTCATGTACGAGTTGAAGATGGTAGCAAAAGTAACGAGAAGTTGAACGATGGGGGACCAAATTATCAGCGCATAATTTCCAAATATCCGGACTGGACAGTTTGGCGGCTGATACTTTATCACGTGTAGTATGTTTTCCACGAACCCACTATACCCTTGAAAATTGTATAACTCGCGCAGCCCCCCTGGTGGCTAATTTTGGACTTTCTAGAAATTTACCTTATGTTGAATATACTATTTTTGATCGTTCGACTTGTACTTTGTGACCATAATTACTTTACCCGAGCAATATCAAATTCATCAACACTGCTTAAGCATTCGGACGGCTCAGCCTAGAGTTGAAAAGGTTTATTCCGTCGCCAGTTCGTAACGGCTTTTTACATGTAGCCACTGACGAGTTTTTCATGCCGAAGTATGAAAAAAGTTGTGACGACTTTGAGGTGCATAGCTGCCATAGCACCCAAAGGAAGCACGAGGGTTGGGATACTGCCACGTTGCCCAAGCCTAGACAGGAGCAGTCAAGATGTTGAGATTGGGTTCGAACGACGGAGCTTCCGGTCCGCAAGCCCTAACCAATGAGCTACCTCGAGTGTGCATTCCATGAAGAGTTGGTTTTCTCTTGAGTATCCACATGGCATCATAAGTGAATCGAAGTGGACCCTCACACCCAACATATGCACACCGCATATGCGTGATGCAACAGTATCGTTAGACAGGGCTAGTTTATTCATGACTATTTCTGCACAAGGAAGACACCTCATTAACCGAAGACCAATAGGAAGGGCTGCACATCACCGACAATTATCGGGGAAATTAACCGAAATGGCAGGTGCCGTGAACTACAGACTATCCCGCTCACGGTTCCACGCTGCAGTAGCCAATAGGCCTGGTGCGTGTGTGATTGGCCCAAAGACGGCTTCACAACGAGCTCTGGTTGGAGGAAAATTCGGAATCACGAACCAATCATTTAACAGTATTCACCGAATGCCAGTTACCGGGGTCGATGGTGCAGGCATATAAAGTTTAAATACCATAAGCGATACATGGTTGTCTGGATTGACTCGGGAGATCAGTACGAATAATATACTTGTACTGGTTCCGCTGCCGAAAACTAAAGTAAGGGGACAGTCAGGAGTCAACTCAAAAACCGACTCGGGTCATAAACAATATTTCGCTCGACGATGCCCACTCAATTTTAACTGCGTGAAGGTTTCATGGGCTTCCTGCAGACCCTGAAAAAGCTGTGACCTTTGGTATGATCCATCCCTAGAAATGTTCGGGATTATGGGGGTAATGCAAGCTGGGGAGCATCGTCAGTCCTCACATAATAGGTAAGTGAGGTGGACTAACGTGCGACTGATGGCGATTTGCAATGGGTTGCTTGCAGATGACTAGTGTGATATGAAAGAGTGATCAATTAAAATCCCAAGATATCTGCAAGGGTGGGATCCGTTTGTTGAGTTGCTTATTCAATTCCCTTTGTGTACAATGTGATTTCTCGCCATGGTTGCTTCGGTTTTGCCACTATGCCCTTTTTCTTGATTTTGACCTGAACGTAAACTAAACTTTGATCTTGTCAATGCACGTAGTTCCGCTGTCTAGCAGCCACGTTCCTTGCGTCGGTGTGAACTTTGGGATCCGCTAGGACTTAGCACTTCCGAAACTAACGAATATAACCTGGCGTGGTTCCACCATCTGGACCATGCATTTGTTGACAGAGCTCTTTTTGGGTTTTGTGTGTAACTCGGCGTGGCCCAACTAGTTGCCGGAAATAATCAATCCCATTGTTGCTGCTGGAGTGGGGTCAGGTGTAAAAGTTATTTTGGAGAAGGAGTTCACGCAAACGCAAATGTCAGCAACAGACCCTCGGTCTGACACCAAATCTTGGTGTGCACACAGGCTAGAGGGCTTCCAGTTGTTCTAGACACGTGGCAAGGCTGTTTTGCAGCTGTAAGCTGGTGGCGAATACAAGTTCTAAGGGTTCCGTCGCGGTGAGTGAAGATGGCCCCACCATCGTGTTCCAAGCTCAAGGGTGGCATTTCGGGATATATTTGGAGTGGGCGCACAGTCGGCTACAGGTGCTGCGCATGGTGACTCCTAAATGAGCAAGGCCGACCGCTGTACAGCCGTCGCACCCTAGGCCTCGGGTGTGTACTGCGTAGAAAAAGCGAAGAGTGTGGGTGTAAGAGTTGGTCAAAGTCACTCTCCAGTGCTCAACGAGGTATATAACTTCCTTTATCCCCTCAGACATGGTTGCGGTGCATCGGATGAAATACTGGTTGTCGGGATCTTCAATTTTACAAATCCGCCACGAAATGATCGTGATCTTATTCTGAACCCAATGCTCTCAGGCGGTGTCCAATACCAGGTCCCGTATCTGAACACTAGAGGGTCTACTAGGATGAGAAAAGTGGTCAGAAGCCCAAATACAACGCTTAGCTGGTGACCTGGGTGAACTTGTCTCAGCAGCCTGCACGCTGTCTGAAACACTCGGCTCGCAAATGGTGCAGAACATTCTCAGAGAGAGCTGCAAGTTTTTTCAAGAAGGTAGACGCTGTGGCCCCGGATATGAAGGTCCCGAAGGTGGACTGTGAGTTACTCAATGGTCTTGATTCCAAGGACCAAGGGTGGTTGATGTGGAGCAAAAAAGTGTTCATTGGAGCTTTACATGTCTTAATCAAGTATCCCTTACCGATACAAAGAATAATCACAAAATCTACTTTAGTTATATCCGGTAAAGCAGCTGGCCTGGAAGGCACTTGAAAATTCGGTCTGCAATATCAGCACCACACTTCACACGGGCCATTCTAAAGTAACCGACGCGCTCTAGATAGAGCAACGAAACGGGCTACAGTCTTGGGTCCCCGAACCAGTACGACTAAGTTCCCCTGTTACCCCGGCGGCATTGTTGTCATGCATGGGACTATAGACTACTCTGAAGCTCACATTTTGCATAACGTCACGGAAAAAGAAGACCAACTGTCCTTATCAGCATGGAATCAAAAATTGAAATCTGGTGCGCTCTTGGAGCTACCACAGCACTATGACAACTAAAAACAGCAAAATTACGGAAACCGTACGTTTCTACGGATTTTCAGAGTCTTCGTCATCTCAATTTCGGTGAATTTCATCCCTCAAATGGAAGGTTGTTTGTGTGAAACTATAAAAGAACGGCAAGTAATAGGGATGAAAGATAGCAGCTGTTCGGACAAGTCATTAGCGTTAAGCCGCTCCTCTCTGAAATAAACAAGAATAAGAAGGCTTAACAGGGGTTTCCAAAGCCGTCGGAGGCTTTACAAGCTTGATCCAAACCACCGTTTACTTTTCGAGGCTCAGGCCATTAATGCGACTACCCCAATGAGATAGTTAGCACCAAGGTGGATGCAAACTTCTTCTCCCCAGCAATAAGTGAACAGTCAAAAAACTCAATAATACTCCATCTAATGTGGAATTGCCTGAAGCCTTCAGATATCGATCTTTCGACGCGCGGGAGAAAAAATTTCTAGATGTGACATAGACAGGGGTGTTCTTTTTTCAAGTGTGAATAGGTGATCCTGACCCTGCTACTAAAGGTAGCCTTTCTTGGCCTGCTTGTTTTCATCGATTTCACACGATTGGTGGTTGTTCGGAGAGGTGAGCCTTTTGCTCGGCGGCTCTCCCAAAGCATTCTAAAAGTTAACTTGGCACGAGCAAGAACGTAATAAAAAAGAACCGAAATGGAAAAATGCAGGCAAACGCAAAGATAAGAAAGCACTCTATCTACAAATCAAACTGGAGGACACTACCAGGTCAAGTACATCTAATTAATCTGTTGTTGATATCAATGGATCACTAACTAAGATAAACTTTGCGGCTCATAAGTGCTGTTGGAAGGGTGGTAACCCAATACAAACCTGACAGCTTTCATAACTTAAAACAGGCTCGGAACCCCCTGTAGAAGACGGCTTGCAAACAATGTGCTCCCGTTTCCAACCCCGTGTGAAAACCAACCCTCATATTTATTCCCCTTGATCAGATGAACTTAAACCTTCTTGTTTTACTGAACCATTTTTATATTTCTTACGGACTTGGGTCGGACATTGTGATTTTTGCGGTTGCTCGCCGTCGATATCTGTTTGGTTGTGACGATATCGATTTTGAGGCGAAGTGATCTGCGTTTATCCTCAGGCTGGTGATTGTACCGCCTTA
>NW_008752298.1:42011-57732 GCF_000715545.1 Opisthorchis viverrini
AGAATCCGTTGAGGTTCGTTGAATATGTATAGTATTATATTTGTAATAGCACCGTGGTTCCAGAATTCGGATTTCTTGGTTGTTTTCTTGGATTGGCACGCCTGACTGAAACGCAGAAAGCAGATAGCCGTAATACCTCCTCCCATCTCGTTGTTCAGTCTTGATTGCATGCAGTAACACTATCTAGTGTTGCTTTCAGTGAAGCCGTCCACGAAAGAGAGAACAAGCTCCACAGGTTTTGGATGTAGAACGTCGTGGATCCCCGGGAGGCTGAACTTATTCAGTAAGCAAATATCCGAGTTCATGACTTCGGTAATGAGCCTGTCGCAGTCCGGATCCGCACTAAGAGGTCTGTAGATGGAATGGTGAACTGCTGCGTACTCCAGAGAGGTGTGCATATCTCCGGGCTATTTGTGCTATTTATGCACATATATGCTATTTATGCAGCTATAATTCGTGTGTGCATGTAAATGTTTCATGTAAATTCACGGCAGCTTCAACTTCCCTGGTTTATTCCTTTGAGCGACACATGTATGCGTGATAATCAGTGCAGCAGTGGCAAAAGGTTTCGGGAGAGCAAGCTGGGTCACCAAGTCAGCCTTAAGAGCTTGGCATTCAGGCTCCGGCACGTGGCGCAATCAAGCCATCAGTTTCCTAATATGATGCGGGCACAACATCAAGCACACAGATTCTGTCGGTTTAGGTGTCAGAAATGTACCAAATACGAGCACTCGGGTTGAGACGACGACCCATAGCAATGGTAAAAATGTCAATTGGTACAAATGCTACAATGAACAGGCATTATTCTTCCTCGCCTCATCCAGATAACCCTTTGAAAACGAAATGTGTGCAGGGGTTTTGTGAGGGCTCACTAGGTTGGGGATTTCTGACGGAATAAAGTTGTGAAAGGACGCACAGTGCATCTGACAGTCGGGCCCACTGCGGCCATTCCAGTATAATGATTTTGGTCGGTGTAAAAATGACATCAACCATATATCGACGAACCAATTTCCACGAGCTCTTGGCTTAATATGTAACGGCATCTTTAATGATTACGCGCTCGATTGTGTTCAAAAACAGTGCGGGAAAAAATGCGCTGTTCCCATGCGGAAAAGTGATACAGGGGTCCTCGCTCAGCAGTGGGAGATAATGATACAAATAAACATACACTACCACCTAAAAGTTGTCTTGGTTTCACGTAGCACTTTGTCTGCGTCAGTCGATGCAGTGTGCTCTCGCCGTCCGTGCAACGTCTCTGAGGCCAGCTAAACAAGCTACTTATGAGGAGCCAGAAGTGGGTCAAGACGGTATTGTGCTTATGGGCCTCCAAGTCTATCAAATGCACGCTGGTGTAATAATAATAATGTTGATTCCCAACTTGCGGGTGGCAAACCGTCTGGCATGATCATACGTTTACAGAGAGAATGAAGTATGATTGGATGATTCACAGGTAGTGCGGATTGCGCGAATAGAGAGCAATCGCATAAACGGTGGACAGTGTCCGATGAAATAACGATAAAAGGTTTATTTTCTAGCCTTTAGGGAACAACGGGCATGTGGTCTGACTAGTTCAAAGATCAAGGCGGTTTGCATGAACGAAAACTGGAAATTATTGCTGGTTATGGGTGACCTTGGGCAGTTGAGAAAACGACTAGTTTCACAACGAGCAAAAATGGAGATGGAAATGAAATAATTAGAAGTGGGAGTAAACAGCAAGATGTCTCAAAAATGTGGTTAAATCTGAAACTAAGTAGACTTACTGGTTCCACTGTTGTGGGGAAGTCAGGTCCAAAGGATGGGTTGGGTGGAAAGACTGTGCCAATGGATGGGGCCAAACGAACATCGTATATGGAATTGAACTTGTGAAAGAAGCAAGCCAAAATTGCAGCAAAAAAACAGATTGGTCAAATATGAACTAAAGTTTCATTAGGTGAGAATGAACTCGCCTCAGAGGCGGCCGGGGTCACATAAAATATTTGCTCGTATTTGTGATTGCAGGCTCGAGCGTGCGAGAGGTTGTGATTGAGATTGTGGAGAAAATAGTTGAGGGAGTGCAATCACACTGGGTAAGACGGTTCTATGCAGCCACTGTACTGACTCACTTCGGTTTACGAACAGCCCCGTAACGGCCGTCAAGGCTGCCGTGATCGGAGAGGGGTTACACATTTCTGTGTCAGCTGGATACGGGTTAGGCGAGGAGACTGACACGGAGAGTCAAGCCAATGCAGGATGAGGAATAATTTCCCTCCCGTTAAAGGACCATGTGAGTGCAGACCGGCGACCGGCCATCTCGAGTTATTAACAGTTGTACGGGGCGTTTGCGCGGCTGCAGCCGAAGTTGGAAGTCTGAGAAGAGGGGAAAAGAGGGATTACTCTTAATACACTAGTGATTGTCCCAAAATGTTTTGCGTCACTGACAGTCATGAGCCAAGAAATTGACGATACAATCGTTTACGTGGTTTCAAAGAACCATCCCCCGTGTGACCAAATCCCTGTTGCGGATTCAGTGGGCGTGCAACCAGGCTGAACAAACCTCTTTCGATCTCCATTTTAGGGGGATTTTGTAAATAATCGGTAGTTTATAAATGGGCAACATTTCGCCTTTGACGCAAAAGCTTCATGAGGCCAAGTGGGTGGGCCNGGAGTGGGCGTGCGGCCAGCCTGAACAAGCCTTTTTCGATCTACGTTTTAGGGGGATTTTGTAAATAATCGGTAGTTTATAAATGGGCAACATTTCGCCTTTGACGCAAAAGCTTCATGAGGCCAAGTGGGTGGGCCAAGTTTGGGTCCAAGTTTTAGGGCAGACAGAGGACCAGTCAGTAAGACCTCTTCAAAATTATTACACTTCATCAGTGCCAAGTGTCAAAAAAGGTTCTCGTCGATTAGTGTGTGGTTGCCGAAATCTTGCACTGATTGACTGAAGGGGTTTTAAATTGCTTCCCATCGGTTTTTGTCCCTTACTTTACCACTTCAAGGCGCACCAACTGTTGATTCACCGAGGGTGTCACCGGTAGATTTTTTTCAGTCTTCGTGGGCTTATGAGCGTTGAGACAGTTAGGTTGAGGAGATATGGGTTAGGTTAAACGGAATCCAACCGATGGCTACTACTCCCTTTGATATTCGCACACCGACGCGTATTAGCCAATTCTACGCCTTTTATTCTTGTGGACCTGGGATACTGGGTGATTTCCGCCGGCTCGGCTCTCAGTCTCTGTGAAGAGGTCCGTGATATTCATTTCAAAACCCCAACCGTTTCTAAAGTAATTTTGTGCCCCACGCTTAGTGCGTGCTCTGCTATTGCTGAGTATTTCAGTAACGCTTATAATTCATCCGCGTTTCTCAGTGGCTTGTTTATTTTTCTCCCACGCCCCTCAATTCTGTTGTAAAGTTTTCTGGCGCTGTATCCTATGTAGACTTTAGTACAGTCGTTAAACTTTTTCGGTAAATACAGTCCATGGTTCTGTTTGCAGAGAGGCCATCTTTCAATTGCGACAGTGTAGAGCAAAAAGCGTTCCCCTTCTGGAAGGCTACCCTTACGTTAGCCATGTGAATATTTTGAATGGACTCCAATGTCCCTGGTTTATATGGAATAAATGCAGTACCGATCAATTCCCTGTTAGGTTTTGCTGACGGTGCCAACACTTTGCAATTAACACCTAATCAAGCCATCCCAAAGTTTGTTCTTTAATTGATAATAGTAATGTATATTTCCAATTTGTGGGCGGCATGACGTCAGACATGATCGAAAGTCACAATGAGAATAAAAGCGTGTCTGAGGGATATCGTGGGTACAGGAGCCTTCGGGAAAAGTGACAGCACCACTGGCGGTGGGCATAATCCGACGCAGGCGTTGTCATCACTAAATCGGCACGGGAAGGAAAGCTCAGTTAATACGCGTTTTATGAAGAAATATCGGACAATATCAGATTGTTAGAACTTGAAGGTGATGGGCTAAAAACAAAGCGAGGGAAGACAAAACAAGAGGCTTCCTGTTTGACACGTTACAAAAAAGTGTACACGGTGGAAAATGAGGAACCAAAACATTAGATCTGATGAAGCAGGGAATTGGCGTCACCCAGCCTCTCAGAGTGAACAGAAACTCGAAGCCACCGCTGGGGCCTCTTTGCCTTGGACTGTTGGGTTCGCTGCCCAGGTCACAAAAACGTTAGTGAGGATGAGGTGGAGGGATTAGAAAAGCGGATAAGTTACAAAAAAGTGTACACGGTGGAAAATGAGGAACCAAAACATTAGATCTGATGAAGCAGGGAATTGGCGTCACCCAGCCTCTCAGAGTGAACAGAAACTCGAAGCCACCGCTGGGGCCTCTTTGCCTTGGCTCGGTGGGTTCCTGCCCGGGTCACAAAAACGTAAGTGAGGATGAGGTGAAGGGATTAGAAAAGCGGATAAACCGTAACAGAAATCTTAGAAACACAGTGTAGGGACTCACTGCTGCTACTGTGGTGGAGTCGGGCAAATGGTTCACTGGGAGGGTGAGGTGGTGACAACGCATGAGCCGGAACGCAAATGTATAGAATGCGAATAATTTCTCGGGAAGCGCTGACAACAAATTGTTTAATTTAAACGAAAGGTTGAACAGATTGGAATTAACATATCATGGAGTCATATGAGGTCAGGTGGGGAGCTTGTTCGCATTTGAAGTTGATGGAACGTGTGAGTGAGAGGGTTCGGTTGACGTTTGATGGAACACAAGAAATGAGGCCACACTGCATGCACTGCGACTAGGCCGAAAATTGACCAACAATCATATGGTTGTCGGTAACACAGTATAACCCCCGATACCGATACTGTGCGATGCTACCCCATTTTCACCAACACTGTACGATACTACCAATTTTTACCTTTTTCGCAACAGTCAAATTTCACTATTTACGGGAAAACATCACATAGCAAGCTGTTTAGGCATTCTGCGGTATCGTTCCAGTTTGGAATTGAAAATTTTTGGTTTTAATTTCAGTCAACTGATAACGTAAAGAGGCTAAATGCACCTGCTTCTAGTAACTCTAATGAACAGAGGAAAAACTAACCAATGCCAACAATAAGAGACCACTGACAAGGACGTGAAAGAAGTAGAATACACCTTGCTTTAGGCATTTCCGCTCCCCTGTGCGCTGCACGCGAGAGCCAAGGATCCGATGGTTACCGAGGTGCTGCTTGAGTATGCGAGATTTCTACGTTCCTCCTCAATGTAAACCCAGGTAGAATTGTCGAACACCTCAGCAGCCAAAACTCAGAGCAGTGGGTTTGTTGCATATTATGCAAACGAATGTCAATATTCTACATAGTATGAAAGGCTTCACAAAATCGTCAGCTGTCGTAGTGTTGTGCGAAACACAAACTTTTAAATGACGGCTTCAGCGGGTTTTTAATTCAATTAAATAGTAAACTTTTCAATCCCCGGGGAATACGTCTGACGATCCTTCATCATGAAGCAATCACCAACAGGCAATCTGCTAATGTCCAATGTTCCTATCAAATTGATTCAAATAAATGGTTCAGCCACTGCTAAAGTGAAGAGCCTGGTTAAGACAAAAACCATGTATCCAACTGATCCCCTCACATCGATCAGATTGCAGAATTAGATGCTACTTTCGAAGCTTGTCAGTTTTTGTTCATTAGGAAGGATCTGTAGACGTATGCACGTAAGTTCTAGAAAACCTACCTAACCCCGGGCCATCAGAAGCCAAAAGATGCAACCTCAAGGAAAGGCCTCATTCTGCCTGTTGCCTGATGTCCCCAGTAAATCGGACAAGTACGGCTAACTATGGCGCCTCTGAAGTGAAAACGCGGTTTTAAACAAAAAGTACCTGTTTGCTAGAGGTAGAACGTTACGTTGTCTAAAGTAAGGTTTTAGTTTGCCCTGCGCGCCGGCACGCAGTCGGACATCTTCAACTCGTCTTTCGTACACCCATTGCAATAAAGTCAGTATATCTATCGCAGCAACGAAACTGATCCTGAGATATAGCAATACAGACTCACTTTGGTGCCACCAAATCTGCCCAACTGATGTCAGCTTCATCGTGAAGATAAATATGGTCCTTTCCAACCAACATTGCACTACGTGGCACTCGAAATATTTCCAGTCTGCTTACTGAACACATGAGCTGCATTTTTTCAGAAAATAAGCCACCACGTGTGGCACATGCGGACTGCTTAAAGCCATAGCTCATCTATTGAGGCCCGAAAAATTTTGTGAGGTTCACGGCATAACTGGGCCATTGTAAATGTTTAGCGTCGAATTGGAAACTCTTAGGTAGCAGTTAAGAATTACCATCTAGCCAACACTTGGCGAACCAAAAAGATTCCTCTAACTATGTGCTGGTCTAACCGGCCCACTCCTGCTCGACTATTCAACCTTCTTGTCGACCCCAAAGGGGGCACAGTATGGTCGTTGGCTTGTTCGCTGAGCTGGGCAATTTGATTGCAAACGTTTCATCACCAATCTAGGTGACATCATCAGTGCGTTATTGGGGGGCGTAGTTGTGCGTAGCTGTGGGTGATAGTGGTGGTAGTGACATAACCACTAACACACCGCCACGCACAACAAGGCCCCCAATAACACACAGATGATGTCACCTGGACTGGTGATGAAACGTTTGCAATCAAATTGCCCAGCTAAGTGAACAAGCCACCGACCATCCGCAACCGACATTTTCCTTTATAGGAAACCAATTCGGGGTATGGTATTTTTTGAAGCGATTCGAGAAAACGTGCAAAATAACGATCATTCTTACATTCCGGGACACACGCTCGATTGCCAGTATTGCCGAACCACTAAAACACAGAACACCACAGAAATCAGGTTCATATGGCTTGCTCAAAACTATGTGCGTTCCTCTTCATTCGCACAGGAGCATTTTCACTATGCAATCATCACCAGATTCTACAGGACACCCGTCATCTCGCAGCACAACCGCACTTATTGCTTTTCGAGAGAAATGCGTACCAGTTGAAGATAAGTGTAAAAGGCTCACTAACGATAGGAGTCATGCTATCCAAAAACACCGTTGCTTTCAGACGAGAAGAAATGCGTCCTTCACAATAACTCAATCAAAAGAGCCGGCCGGCTAAAACTGAACTGAGGAGGCAGAGCCAAACTATTAGGCTCCTACTGACCAATATCCTCACTAATACGGAGATTTGCGGAGTCTATCTTTCGCCACCTTATTTTTCCCATATGATTCCTTATCAACACTAGAGTGAATTTAATGTAAAGCTTAAAAACAACGAAAGAAAGCAACCAGTATCCGGACTAGAACCGGTGGGTTTAGTGTGTGCACGTGTGGAAATTTAGAGGAATGTAGGCTGAAACTGGAGTTCATTCGATATTCTCCGCAGCTTCTGTACAAACAGCTGAGAGGAGAAGACAGTCCATCCATCATAAGCTCCGGTGATTGACGCACCAAATTCGGTTGTACCCGGCTAAGTGTACTGTAAAGTGAATACGGTCAGATAAGCTACGTTGCCAGGAGAAGTGTCAGAACTTTGCCAAGTAGCAACGGAGCTAAAAAGCATGCGTTTTACTTTGAGAAATTTTGTTAGGTAGTCGTGTTGAGACAGTCCTGCGAGAAGGAACGAATATCAAAGTGTAGCTGGTAGACCAGCTACAATTAAACCGTTTTAATTTTACCTTGTGTGTTTATAAGGTGAAAGCGGTGTAGGTAAATTTGAAAAAGATTATCGCCAAGTGGATGTGGATGCTAGGCCAGTATCTGACGCGTACAGGCAAACAGACCCCAATTAAAGGCCAAGCTAGGAGTCACTCATTTGAAAGGGCATGCAGAAATGGGCAGTTTGGGACCGGTTTGATTTTATGGAGGTTCTTGTTTTGGACCATCGCCTTGACAAGACTGGAAAAGAGTAAAATATAAGTACAGAACCAATTTATATACCCGCTCTAAGTATATGAGGCTAAACGTGGTATTTTCGTTAAAGCTACTGGTGAGGCTCCAACTTAGAAGAGAACTTGAAGTGAGACAGCTTTTCCGGAGAGGGAGGCGGCAATGTTGTACAAGTTTGATCTGGGTGTCTTTATTATACCTGGGCAGAAATTTTGCTCTCGATAACGGTTTCTGAAGATAACCCGAGAACAGGTAAAGTAAAAAAAATTGGCAATTCACTAGAGTCAGTGAGAAACAGCAGCACTCAAAATGGATTAATTGCTTGGTATTGGTTGAGGCTTTTGAGCAAATAAAAGACGAAGTGATCTCACTGAATGGTCGGATGCCCGGACTGATGTCGATTTGCAGAGAACCTGGGTGACATCCTCGCTTATAAGTGAAGATGAATATTGTATGGTGTATCAATTTATTGTTGCCGTTTAGGGTGAAGATTGTGTGAAGATGACACGAAAAATATCGATGGCTGCCAATGATGCGACTGGGTTGTCACGCTATGTTTTCACGTCACAGAGGGACGAAATAGCTGAGCAGAGAGTAAGTTTTCTGAAAATGATGAAGATTCGGAAGCCTGTGACAACCATTCTGAGGGCTTTAAGTCACATGGACCAAGAGCCACTAACGAAGTCATGGAGTGCCAGTTCACTTAAGAAGGCCGACAACCAAAGTGTAAGGTGGCTAGTGGTGCCAAATTCATCCCGGCTTCATACGGTCGTGGCGGAAAGGAATCGTATCAGGTCCCTACTAGTCGAAGATGAGGTGAGTGCCTGCTCACGGTTTAGCCGCATTTGGAGAAGTCTTCCGGAAACGGGCATAGACCAATTGGACTAGAACAGTGTTGGACAGAACGCGTTAAAGTACATGCGGGTTGTCCGAAGAGAAAAAAGACTTAGGTGTCATATCTGGATTCCACATCAGCTTGCTTCCTAAGGGATGTGAATCGGTGTTTGGAGACGTGGCTGAAGCACCCATCACACATGTGAAAAAGAGCTTACCGAGTGAAGTGGAAAGAAGCAAGGCACTCACTAAACTTCATAGAGTGGATACTGTTCAGACCAAAGGATCTCTCAGGTTGAACATGGTTAGATTTAGTAACGTTGGAAATTCCGAAATTGTATAATGAAACTGAGGGGGCACACCTACGTTTGCACGTGAAAAGACTTTTAGCAGCAAGGTCGGGTGCACAGCTCATTTCGCTTCTGCAAGCGCTTGGACTGATTCCTCAATAGACATGGCTGAACTAGGTATGGAGTGCCAACGACCTTTGCGTTGATGCAGACCTCACGCAGACGACAACAAATCTAGCTTAATCGTACGCAAAGGATTTTTTCCGGGCTACTCAGAAACCGGTGATTGGCACCGAGTGTCCTTCCAAATAAAGGTATTAGACGTAGCCAAGCTTGTATGAGCTTCAAAAGCACTTGACGCACATCCTAATGCTCAACTATAAGAGGCGGTCAAGTGTCTAAGCTAGCACGCTGTTTGATTTTCTTCGTAATAAGCTCACGAAAACAGTGCCGACGTCGCGTGGATAACGCTCAGAATTTCATCGTCCTTGACGTAAAATAAAAACGAGGGGCAAGTTGCTGAACAACTGGATAAACGTGGTGCTACGTTAGCACACGAAGTACGAACAAAAGGCGCCTGTGGAGACAAGCTTCGTCACAGTGTTCAACAGGGGAGTTATACTATTACTTAAAAGGCCCGGGCGAGGAAATCGATGTCTGATAAGAGACGTGGTTCTTTTGTTGAGGTGTTGTCGCCAATGGGATAGACACACCATAGAGGGATAGCTTATTGATTCGTTTGAAAAAAGACCTAGGTTCTGAGTTTCCGGTTATGCATCCGCTCCACCTTGATACCAAGTTCCTCAGTAAATGAACATTAATAAGATAGCTGTTATATTGCTCGCTCACCCAGCTTCCACAGGGGTCCCACTTATAGGGCATGCGAGTGCACTATTGCCCTTCTGAATATCCTAAATATATATCCCGAATATAAAAAGTAAAACAACCAAGGGCAAGCTAGCCTTGAAAGCTGCTCTGAAGTCTGAGAGCTTGCAAACTGCATCACCATCGAGCCGCAAATACTCGGATGCCCAGACCGATAAGTTAAAGACCGGATCATATATTTGCCAGAGAAGTCGTAATCTTAATCTACGACTCGACTTTCAATGATAAAATGCAGCCGGAACATCCAGTCTCACCACCGTGGCGCTTTTTGGTACATGGAGACCCAGGCCCGCAGTGCATTTGCACCAGTAAAGGATCGACCACGACACCCAAGGCACTGGTAATAAGCAGATTTTCAAAGGTGAGTGAGGTCAACTGGACCCTCTTATTCAGTTTCAATCTGGGAGCAAGGAACTGCATCATGCCGAACATGCCTGGACCAAACTTCCAGTCTTGGTACCGCAGTGAGATGTGCCGATAGTCAGTGCGACAAAGGTGGAGACCTACCAAAGCACAAGCATCACACCAAAGCTCCGGGTGTAAGTAATAGACCTTCCGTTGAAGGGGACAGTCATCATCTTACGCATCAATGGCGGTACATAGAACTGGACTGCACCTAACTGCACCGGCGGAAATATTATTGCACTCCAGGCCAGTCAGCTCATCCAACATTTCACGGCCCCGTGGAGAAAGTGTTGCGTCCGCCGATAACCGTGTAACAGAAAGCCGGTTTGTTTACTTAAAGTAACAGAAAAACGGCTCCAGCTAGTTTGCATTCATACATTTTCCTAGAGACGCCGGAGTGTGGGGCAAAGCCCAACTTGTTATTTCCCCACGCGAAGGTGTTCTGGCAGGCAAATAACCACGTTGATTAGTGAAATAAGACAGAGAGTTGAGCTTTGGGCACACTTCTAAGTCATTATGGGGTGTAAACGAGCGAGGAGGCCAAGGGTTTTATATCTACATTGCTGATGAACGGAAAAGCGTTGTCGGCCGGTAAGTCCGCAAACAGAGCAAAGTTTCCGTGGGCTTGTTGAAAGTGGTGCTATAGGTTACGTTGTTCCAGTGTTTTGAGGACCCACGCAAAGACTCAACGTATGTACCTTTCCGGGTCCGTAGGCTTCGAGAACGAGAAGACAACCTTTTGTCTGTGATGTCTCCGTTTCCTTATTCCTAATGGCAAAATGCCATAAACGGAGTGGTAGGGCGGACCAGGTGATCCGTAATAAGCAAGAAAGCCAGTAATATGGTTGCATATAAGGCTTTCTGACCATGTGGGCACCTTCATCTGATTGACATTTTGCGGATGATGGGTCCACGAAGCCAACTTCCTCTTGTTTTTCGACTCCCCAAGAAATTTGGTCCCTTCACTCCTCTGACCGTTAGAACATTTATTTATACACGTTCACTTGCTTAATCAGTGCCAAAGAAAAAGGCGGGATGGAGGGTCGGTGGAAAAGGGGCAAATATTGAGATGCATAATGAGTAAAAAATACGGGGTCAGTGATAAAAGCGGTAAGCGTCGTTGGGAACATACATTTGAAACCCATTTTCTCGTCATCCGAATGCCACGGACAGGCACAGCTAGAGCAGGCGCCGCAGGTCCCCTATATCTTTGCCCGGGTTGTGCCTGGGGTTATTGTTTACGAGCTCATCCACCGTGGCAGAACGCAACGAGGTGCAGACCTTAGTGACCCCAAGGAATAAGCATTGATTCCCATGGAATATACAGTTATGCAGTCTCTTAAGTTGTCAACTGCGTTCTGTCGGCTGACCGTCATTGCTGCGTGGCACGTTGGCCGAAGGTGTCAGGACGCAACAAAGAGGTAACCCTCGTTGAGAACGTTCAACGAGCAGCTACGAAAACGGTTGCCGTCCTTTAATCCGGCAACTGTGATACGAGTCTCGTGGTGCTTGGCATAGTTCTCCTGAAGTGTTGTTGCCTCCGAGGCGGCGTAATGCTCACTTAAGCCCGGTTTAAACAAGGTTTGGCCAACAGGTTTTTTATTGTTGATCAAGCTAACACACGGTGGGTAAATGGTGAGATCTTCAAACTCAGAGCGCACATTTTTATTAGGCAACAGTTTTTCTCACTTCAAGCATTCGGTGTGTGGAATAGCTTTCCTCTGACGGTTGTTTACGCAGAATCTAGTATCCCATTCAAAGTGCATTCGCCTCTAATTTGGGTCATCGTACTTGCAAGCTTAGTCCCTTTGCTGATAACGCAAAGCGAAGTGCCTGTACCTTTTAGGTGAATACTAGCCGCTGAAAGACAGGCACAAACATGACCCGGGAAGTTTGGTCGAAGACCTCGATTCTGAGTACCAGTCCGCGAACCTAGGGGGTAGCTAAGTAGGAATAAGTTAGGAAGTTTTGAGCTCTCCGCACACTCCAAATCCTGCAAACGATCAACCAGAATTCTCGCAGCTCTTTGATCCTCCCATTGCAATTCGCACGATGCTCTGGGATATGATATGCATTCACATTTCCCCAAATGCGAGCAGGGGCGTGCGGCACGGAGAACTGTGAAATCTGTAGGCGTAGTATCCACAAAAGACCTGAATTGGCTGGCAACACACAATTGGGCAGGCCGAGTAAGCTATGAAGAGCAGAGTTGAAGGATGAAGCAAAAATTGAAATGCGAAAGTGCGGAAAAAAGAACCATGAAAGTAGGCAGAAAACTTGTCCCCGATACTGGTAAAAGGAAGAAGGCCTTGGCAGCGGAGTTGTTTAGTAGAAAATACCGACTGAACAGTTACAGACTAGTAGACGGGAAAGCAAAACTCTCATGTGCATCTGGTTTGAAAATCTGAATATCCGTCCTCTTAAAAGCGCCTTCTCGAACTTTCTTAGATATTCATCGACTATCACTCAAATGTTGGCTAATGCTGTAAAACAGCCCCACAAATTCCGCAAAAAATCTCACTTTCCAATAGACGCGAAGTGGACTCATGAGAAAACGTGTTACTCGCACACCTCATCAGTAGTATTCACCGTTACACTGGTATTTATTTTGAGGCACATCAAAAACACGGGGGACGCGCCTTCAAACGGTCACACTTATCTGTCGATTCATCCCTTTCGACGTTTCCCACTTGGAATTACAAATAGCGTTCGCTTCATTAGGCCCATGAGAATCCTATGTAGACATTCTGACCAACCAAAACCTACGCTAAGACTGAAAATATCAAAGTTCGGCCAGGTCGACCGAACTGGGCTGATGACTCTCTGGGGAGGCTTTAGCAAGGGCACCAACAATCGTTTTTCAGAACGCAGATGCTGCTCTTCCAACTTTGTTCATCTACGGCCCACGGACCGTCCAGTACTACTTGATACAACTCCAATGTGAGTGTGGGAGCTAGCTAGTCGTCTCCCCCCTGCCTCTGGTTGACAGAAGGCTGACTTCCGACCAATGGGCGTACCGCGTTTGTGACACCCTACCGCCTTTGCAGTCGAGTTGAACGCTCGCTCCAATGTCGGCTATTTTAGGTGGCCCTTCTATTCTTTCACGTGGTAAGTGCACTCACATAAAATGGCACAAACTACTGCTTATTTCCCAAACGAATGCGTATCTAATAAGCATCTTCGTCGCCCAACTATTTATATTATTCTCGTTATGACGGGGTCTATAAGCACGCAGTACGGGTCTGCCTCAGTGCGTTGTTGCCCTACCAATCCCGTATACATCATTTATTCGGTGACTAAAATACTAGACGAGAGCCTCATTCGGATTTTGTCGGCAGCCCGCATCAGGGTTCTTCCTTAGACGCTATATGTTGGTAGGATTTTCCTTCCTTCATACTGTCGGCTATCGGACGTGTTTGGTGTCTCATACTGATTAGTTTGTAAACTTTTTGAGACGTAGTTGAGGGTATGCAAACCGATTTCCACTATACATACGGGCAAGTAGTCTGTCTGACTACTAACCCATATAGTCAGTTTTCTGTCCGTGTGTAATACTTCAACTTTCCTTTTCTCTTCGCTTCTTCTATGCTGGCGGGTTATGTGCACCGGCTAGCGTGTATTCTGTTGAAAAGTCATGAGTGTCCTGCGATATTCTAGAAAGCGACCGATATATCTGGCTGTAAAGCCTTCTGGTAATTTGCGTCTTTATCCTATCGTTCCTTCGCATGTTGTGTGGACTCTACATATCTAATTGCCCTGCTACTGCTGACGTTCCGCCCCACTTCTTATGCGGCTGTGGTTGATTCTTCTGGTGCATCGAATGGACAACCTTTCGGGCCTAAATACCTCAGCAACAATACCAGCATTGACTTTAACTGAATGTAATTGTGTTGCAGGCGTTGAACACTCCTGTCGAAAGAATGGCTTGAGGCCGCTGGGGCGACCTGGATCTGAACAGATCTGTTTCCGTGAAAGCGAAGGACAACCCTTTATCCACTTGTTCTTCCGAGGTCCTTCAGATGTAAATCAGGTTGTCATTATTTGTGATATAGCTTGTTATAATTAACCCGACACACTTACTGGTAATAGCTTGCTTGGGCGAGGTGGTCCAAGTGGTTAGAGCGCGAATTCACTGACCGGAAGGTCCGTGGTTCGAGCCCGACATCTACCCTGTCTAGGCTTGGGCAACCTGGCAGTATCTCAGCCCTCGCGCTTCCTCCTGGTGGTGTGGCAGTTTGGCATCGAAAGGATGCTACAGCTGAACGATCATTATTTTATTTAACAGCTTGCTACTGCTTTTTGGTCCCGTCTAGGATGTGCTTCAGTCGAAACATATCTTCCTCGGCGAGAGAATGGTTGACGGTTTGTCCGTCCTCGTGCAATGCCCGTACGTACAAATCCAGTAAAGCGCCCTGACAAGACGAGGACTACTTAAACGAGACTGATATGAACATGCGTCATGCAGATCCCACTGCCACCTAAATCCGATGAAAGCTGATCGGAATACCATAAAATTCTGATGACAATTGTCACTTTATGATTGATTTGTTGTTCGTTTCTCGAAAAAGTTATGACAGCGTGTGGCAAATGATATCCACATACCACGTGCCATTAGGTCCGTCCAACTGGAAACACGGAATTTCTGATAATTTGAGGCATACGACGCCGACACCAATCTTGAAATTCATCCTCAACATCTTGCAAGCGGTTGACATTTCCATCCGACCTGAGGGTTATCCGCTTTTCATGTCATCGACATTGAACAGCCAATCTTTTGGAAGATCCATCTACACTCGCGAAAAGCTCTGGACTGATGATGAACCGCTTAAGTAGTGGCGGATGAACTGTCTTCCAAGTCAAAATTCGTCTTGCAATCTGATAGACACGCACACACAAACAGCTATCTGATAGAAGGTCATCTACAAGCGCTTGTTTTACCAAGAAGTCTATGGAGAGGGTTCTGTCGAAGGCTTTACTGAGTTTAATGTAATATATGTGCTTGCCTCAACGTCAACGAACCCGCTCTTCTGTTTGAAACACAGGAACTTGTTCTTTGGAGTCCATATTGCTCCACAAGCCACATTCGTTAGTCTCCTTACGTTAAGTGCTTTACGAGGCACACAGGTGAGGCTGATGGGGTGGTGTCGCTTGAGCTCATTCTCTGGTCCACTGCTGAGCGTGATTAGACGACCGCCCTCTTCCAGTTTTGTTACACGGGGGTGGGTGGGAGGAGAACCCATTCTCTGGGAAGCCGACATTCGCCCACGGAATTGTTACACGGGGTGGGTGGGAGGAGAACCCATTCTCTGGGAAGCCGACATTCGCCCACGGAACATCGAAAAAAGTTACTCATTAACCCTAAAGAGTTATTCTGCTGAACCTCAGGATTCGCAAGTGCAAATCATCAGTCCCCGGAGCAGACTGTTCTCAATATCGGATACCACTATA
>NW_008752298.1:61715-69499 GCF_000715545.1 Opisthorchis viverrini
CAGAGGACAGTACGACTTTACCCCCAGACCGCCTCGTAGCACGGTTACTCGTAGTACGGGGTCTGGCTGCTCCCCTTTGGCCTTCCTGGCATGGTTGCACCTTGTGGAACGAAGTTCCAGCCCGTGTAGCCCGCGGGATCGCTGCAGCACTCAAGCCCGACCACCACGTCAAGGTGGCAGCTTTAGGTCGGGGCTACGCAGTCTATCCTGTAGTTGGGGACTTTGAATGCCATTCTTTTACGTCTAACGTAGTCGCATGGCTTTTTTTCGGAGCCAATGGTGGACTTCTCAGAAGGGTTGGAGTGTTGGGTGTGTCAACATTATTGCCGCTCCGGGGTAGTACGAACATTCAGACATGCAGTATGTCATGATCAGCCGAGTAGGGACTATTATTGAATCAACCACAGAGGCTTCTACGTTTCCTCATTAGCACGCAAAGCTCTGTCCAGCCATCGAGGGCAGTGCCGAAGATATATCCGATTGCTAGTTAATACGATACGATCCAGGAGGCATTGGAGTCTGCCAGAGGATAGTAACCACCACGCACGCTCCATTGGCCGTATACTACACATGCCCAAACACTGTCTACCGAGACGAGTATTGTTCCGGCCGTATACTACACATGCCCAAACACCGTCTACCGAGACGAGTATTGTTCCCCGTGCTTCCTTCAGAATGGCACAGATCGCGAGGTGGAAAACTTGTACCCTGACACAAGAGTTTGATAGAGATTACGCAGAGTTGTGTTGTTGGTTCGGCCCACCTTTCAGGATAGGGTTCCCGCGGCTCCCCCTTAGCTTGTCTGGGGCCATTGCAAGAAATGTTGGCCGATCGATGTCAGTAGTATCTTGATTTCAGTTTCTTTCCAGGTTGACTAATTGAGCTCATGTTCGTGTACGCTCCATCGAGTGCTTGTGATTGGTCACCACTTGGTTCCTCTCTATCCATTTTTTTCACTTTAAATGTAATTAATTACGCTGTGGTTATACGTCAGTGAAGCATCAGTTTCAAAACTGAGGTCGCTGCCTCTGATGATAGGAATGACGTTTACTTCAGGCAGGTATCGTTCTCTGCTGCCGTGGTATATTGTCAGCGCTCGCCCTCCACGCGTTTACTCTAGACTTCAAAGAGCCAAGGGAAAGGGATGTGTTCATTAGTGCAAACGTTACGAGTGTGTGGCTACTGAGCCAAGAGTTTATAGTACGTCACATCCTTTAGCTCTAGTTTAATGGGGCGAGGATAATACCCAAACTGCTCAGTCCTTGTTCATGTCATATTCTGTGCAGCGAACGTGGGAGGCTACGGCACACTACGTCAATATCAATGGGTCGCCCACTTATACTGACGCGGCAACTCAGGCACTTCTCTCCGCCAGGGCTCAAAGGTGTCAATAGAAGCGCTTAATTCAGCAGAACAGTAAGATCCTACCACCTATGCAGTTGGTCTTCCGATGCCGTCAGAGCACATCATATGCCTGAGTGGCTCAGCTATTATTATGGTGGCTTAATGTGGGCCAGG
This sequence comes from Opisthorchis viverrini, assembly GCF_000715545.1. Classification (NCBI taxonomy): domain Eukaryota; kingdom Metazoa; phylum Platyhelminthes; class Trematoda; order Opisthorchiida; family Opisthorchiidae; genus Opisthorchis; species Opisthorchis viverrini. Next base: position 63,234 of record NW_008752298.1, read on the forward strand.
TCTCTGAGGAAGCTATATTGGAGCGAGATGGCTCAGCTGCCAGAGTGCGAAATTACTGACCGGAAGGTCCGAGGTTCAAACCCTGCCTCTGACTCGACTTACCCTTTCTAGGATTGGGCAACCTGGCAGTATCCCAGCTCTCGTGCTTCTTTCAGGCAGTTGTGCACCGAAAAAGTGCTGCAGCTGAACGAAAATTGAAAAGGCTACAATATCAGGATCTTAGTCATTTGGCGTTACCCTTGCTCTTCCAAACTTATTCTTGACTACTCCGAGTTAACAACAATTGAGTCCCACTTTTGCTACACAAATGGTTGAAGAGCCGCTTACTCTCACCTGATTCTCAGGGGCGTTCTCACAACCCGGAAATCCGTTTTCTGTAGTCCATTTGGCCAGCCCTTTAATTTCTCAATCGTCGCTATCACTTTATCTTGCTCTGGATTTAGATTGCACAAAATTCGGTAAGACTTATCCTGCACTCGATCGATTTGGGCAGGGTCTGTAGTACACTCTCCAGTCGGCTCCAAAACAATCTCAAGTGCCAGCTATTTACACGGCTAGATAAAATGCCGATAAAAATCGTAATCCTCGTCCTCCAGGAAAGAAAGTCTGGGGATACAGGATTCACGAAAATCTCCGTACCACTTCATCCTGCCGGTAAGGATCTCTGAAACGTCGGCGAAAATCAGACTGGTTTCTCGTGGGTCTTTCGCGTCCTCCTTCACTAGGTTTTCCTTAGTTTTTGAATTCCTATAGACCATTGGCCACCATCGACTTTGGTTTGGGCTAACGGATCCACGGAATCCAATTCGCAGTCGGATTGGATTCATCGTACTCCCATGATTTCAAATAGTCACTGTTTTTCACCGTTTCTGCAAATGTCGGAATGTGACGCGTAATTCCTGCCAATAAGTTCGAGGGCCGTAGTGGTATAACTGGATCTCATCTGTAGTTTCACTGTTGGACGCTAAGTGTTTCTCCGGTGGGCATATGATCGTCGCTCTGGAGCCCCCAAAAATGATAAGACCCGGTTAACTTTATTGCGCCTTTGTAGTTCTCCTGTTTTATCAATCGTGGAGGGGTTATGTTCAGGTGTACCCAGCAGTGTTTGAATAAGATTCGTGTTCGTCAGACAACCATCATGCGCAAAATTCACATCTTCAATGTACACCAGTCTCAACGATGTACATTTCTTCATCAGTCGAACAACACGAAGCGTGTCCACCGGTCACAGTCTTGACACTCCATCTCTTTTAATCCATCAGTAACGACCCCCAATCGGAGACGCCTGGTGAAAGGATAAATACCTGTTTTTGTGGAGGACCTCGTTAACAGTCTCCCAGTACATTTTTCTAGGACAAACTTTGGTAACTTCTTCACTGTGTATATAAAATATAATAATCATTCATGTGTAGCACCCTTTCCGTGCACAGCTGTCGTACCGCCCGAGGGAATTACGAAGGTTACGATGCTCTCAGGTTGCTCAAACCTAGAGAGGAGACATTGTGGCATTCAAATAAATTGGAATAAGGTATGCTTTGACCTACTTCTTCACAATCCATTGACGACTGGGCTTCATACAGAACCCGTCCACCGCTTGGATAGTAGGCAGTTTGGGATTTGTCTTCGGTCTGATATGCACGTCGGCCGGCGATTTTCAGCCCAACTGACTGGCTGTACGGGAGCGTTCTCCTCTGGTGTTGCTGTCAATGATGATGATGACCATACACTTGTTTCTGACCTCCAGAGTGTATGATCTCAATGATACGGAAGTTCTGGATACCCTGGGACGTAGGAATATTTCTGTCATTGATTTCAGATAAATGGGGCAGTTCAACTGCTTCCTATCCTATGGCTCGAAGGCGGAATGTCCGTACATTGATATCTGTCTTGAGGTAGCCTAAGTGTATTTCCAAGTGGTATATCTATCCCAGCCCCTGCATGAACCCAGCGTTAGCCTATCACAGACCACAGCCTAACACGCATCTGGATATAAACTGAGAACACGAATGTCGGTGGCATCAATTAGTGGCCGCATCCTCCAGCGTCCTTCTGTGAGCACAGTGTATGTAATGTTGGCTCCGTTCTTGCAGCCGGACAAGACCTTTGCTTTTCACAACAACAACAGCCACATTTTGCGTGTCTCTGCGTCCTCACCACTCTGAATTGAACACGGAGAATGGCACTATTCCATCACGCCCAACTTCTGGAGGATGGCTGCAGCCTCTGGAATTCTGGACACCAACTCAGCCCTTTGCCTAGAATAGATCCGCATTTCACTGGAACCCGTGCTTTACTATAGATAGACTGCTATCCCCATTTCTCCAGAAGAGCAGAGCATTCATCCCCAGAGACTGGAATATTTATAATCAACTGTAAAAACCGTGTTCTTGCCACCTCAGTTTCGTTCGCCGATGGTTTGGGTGGGTGGGTAGTTAGGTGCGCATTGGAGATGGTAGCTGATGTAATTGGTGCGTAAATACACGGGCGTCAGTGAACTTTCCACTTGGGGTTTTGAGAGGGGAGCTATGCAGTGAAGGCCATAGTTTGAATGCATGTGCGCCATTAAGCGTATGACTGGACCATAACTGACAGTATCTTTAACCCTTGATGTGTCCCGTTTCGGAGACAGTAATGGCCAGCGCAGCTGAGTTTACTGTTAATGGCTTTCGTATTTCTCCGCCAAGTCATTGTTCGACCTTATTAGGCTCGTTTCCGACCTTCGCGTGGTTGTACGAAAAGGTCTCTTCGAGGAAGTTGGTCGGCTGGCATACGGAACGCGTGACCATGGACAGGCAGCTAGCGATCTGCCAACTACTTCCGCCCTCCTTTTGGGAGAAGACCATCTTAGTCGGGGCCATGTGAATAAAGGGGCGAGATGGCCCAAGTGGTTCGAGCGCAAATTTACTGACCGGAAGGTCCGTGGTTCGAACCCGACCTCTGCCACTCGACTTCCCCTGTCTATGCTTGGGCGACTTGGCAGTATCCTAGCCCTCGTGCAACTTTCGGGTCGCATGGCAGTTCGGCACCGAAAGGATGCTACAGCTGAACAGCTGAACACGTGAATATCAGGACTCCTAGGCGCATTCAGAAGAGAGCAGAAGACGATCAGGTTGAATGTATTTCCCAGACACCAACCGACCATACGGCCACTACTTTCCAGCAGTTGGGGAGGAGATGCCTCTGCTCTCTGTTGCTTGTCCCGGCGAAACTTTTATTGCAGATATCGTTTTCGCTTGTGTTGAGGACCTTGCGAATACATTGCGTAGTTGAACATCCTGATTTATCCCTCGCCTTGCCAAGTTTGGCGAAGCTTCATCCTTAGTTAAGCTTTAATCATGTTAGTCTACGCAGTATCAATAGAAGCGACCGAATGTATAGGTGCTGACGAAAACATCCGCCCACCAACAAATCGCGATTACCTTTATATGCAGCTCCTGTGCTGTAATCATCAGTATTAAGGATGTGTTTGTCAGTCACAAAGCAGATAAGCTGTCAGGTACAGCCGCTGAGGGTCAACTGCTTTGGAGCAATTGGCAGTAAAAAATCTTCCAGTTCATGAAACTGTCCGGAGGCCAGCCGTCTCTAATAACCGAACATCACATCATTTGAGAACGCCGCACCCTCCTGGTTCCATGTTGCTGATGAATTAGGCAGCGAAATAAACAGAGCGCATCTCACATTTGCCACACTGTGGAGTGTAAAAGATCTCGACAAATGGTACAGTTTTCAATGCTTATTTGAAGTTAGTCCTCCCCTGCTGTTAGGAAAATCAGTCCATATAAACTCTCGGTTTTTGCCCACCTATGCATCTGCTTTGTGGTTTCGATTAAGTTAGCAGACCGGCTCAGCAACAGGGTTGCGTCCGTTCGTTTCCCGTTCGTGAACTACAGATGGTTACAAGCTGCCAGGCGTTCAGCTGTAGCCCCCTTCTGGTGCCTAGCTGCCATGCCATCCGAAGGAAGCACGAGGGCTGGGATACTGCCAGGTTCCCCAAGCCTAGACAGGGGAAGTCGAGTGGCGGAGGTCGGATTCGAACCACGGACCTTCCGGTCGGTAAATTTGCGCTCTAACCACTTGGGCCATCTCGCCCCCCTTTCATCGGGACTTCCTGGATTTCACGACCCCTGTCCTTTCGGCCACTCCTGTGTAGATTTTTGAGGTCTTTTTTATCACACACACATCATATGGGCACAAGAAATCCTTCTTATGGCGTGTCGCCTTCTTAAGTCAATACCGTCAGACCACCTCATGGACTTGAGACGGCGGATCATATAAGAATCCAGCTACCTCCGAATGTTGACGTCTTCTAGTAGTTTCTCGTCATCCCAGTCTTGCGAGGTATGCTCAGTTGCATGGACAAAATATAGGATTTACTGTTATGGAGCTCCAGCTAGCTCCGTGGCTGAGGTAGGAACTTATTGTCCGGAAAGTCTGGTTCGAATTTAATCCCGGTATCTCGACCACTCGTGTCTGCAATTGGATAACCTGGCGGTACCTCAGCCCTCGTTTTCCCTTTGGGTGGCATAGCAGCTGCGCACTGTAAGGATGTTACGGCTGTATGCTTTCATCCACGGAGGTCTAATTTCCGTGAGTATCTATCCCTGCTTTCGTCCTTTGTCAAGAACATTACGTGGTAACAATGGAAGCTGGAAATGGTTTTCGAAAACAACTCGTCACACGCTCAGGAAGTATGATGTGTTTGGGCCGCATTGGGCCTATCACGCTTGCTCACCCGTTACATGACACAGTTAGGTTCATCCAGAACTTTCGGCTGGCGTCGTTGGATAGCAGTAATAAACAGTGAGGAAGTAGTGTAAACATAAAACACCGCCAGTAGTGTCTGCAATGGATAACCTGGCGGTACCTCATCCCTCGTTTTCCCTTTGGGTGGCATAGCAGCTGCGCACCGTAAGGATGTTACGGCTGTATGCTTTCATCCACGGAGGTCTAATTTCCGTGAGTATCTATCCCTGCTTTCGTCCTTTGTCAAGAACATTACGTGGTAACAATGGAAGCTGGAAATGGTTTTCGAAAACAACTCGTCACACGCTCAGGAAGTATGATGTGTTTGGGCCGCATTGGGCCTATCACGCTTGCTCACCCGTTACATGACACAGTTAGGTTCATCCAGAACTTTCGGCTGGCGTCGTTGGATAGCAGTAATAAACAGTGAGGAAGTAGTGTAAACATAAAACACCGCCAGTAGTTGCCTGCCACCCCGTGTTATTGGGTGTCTGTGAATACTAGTCTCAATCAACGTGAACCGGTTATTCGTTGTCGAGCTTTACATGCTTCGTCTCCAAATTATCGACTTTTCATTGGTATATTAAAAAAATCGTTCATCTGTAGCACCCTTTTGGTGCCCAACTGCCATAGCACCAGAAGGAAGCACGAGGGCTGGGATACTGCCAGACTTCCCAGGGGAAGTCGAGATGCAGAGGCCGGTTTGAACCACGGACCTTCCGTTCAGTGAATTCGCACTCCAAACACTGAGTCATCTCGGTCCTACTGTTCTTGTCGGAGCATGCTTTATCAAACAGGGGAGATGAATCACACAGCTTAACTTAAGTCATCCTATCGCATTCTAAGTAGATTCGGCCATCGCCCAAAACCGTTCTTCGCATGTTATGTTGTACTCGTAAAAAGTACAACCCAACCTCAATTACATAATATACATGTATACATATTAGTCATTAGCTACTGCAGTGGTTTATGGGCAGGAAATGTGAAAAATATTGGTTGTTGATCTGTTCGCAGATCCTGGGTAACTAATTCTGATGTTTTCATTGCTTAGTGTAGTAACGGTATTTTCCTCAACTTAGTTCTCGGTCTGAGCCTCCCAAGCTAGCGTTCACTTCAAAACAACCACCAAAGGTGCACGAGGTTTATTAACTCCCAAAACGAAATCAAGAACAGTTGTACAGCGCTTCGTATATACAGCGTAAGCGGTTATAACTTTCTGGAATCTCTGACGCGTTCTGGATGCGCCATTGGCAACCGGCATTTGGTCATTATTGGGTCATGATTGGCTGTTGGGTCCAGATTGTTGACCAATCAGATCTCGCCTTGATGCCGGACCGGCAAGCGTCCCGAATTCTGGGTCAACCTCGAGCGGGCCAGGCTTCTCGGCCGTAGCAGAGCCTAAAGACGTGCCGTATAGTGGGATCCGCGTGGATTCCTGCCTAACACTTAGTTGCTCTGAAATGTGGGGAATCGAGACAAGGGGATCACTGCACTGTTCAAGGACGGGGGGGAGGTCTTCGGGC
>NW_008752298.1:70288-90012 GCF_000715545.1 Opisthorchis viverrini
AATCGTTCATCTGTAGCACCCTTTTGGTGCCTAACTGCCATAGCACCAGAAGGAAGCACGAGGGCTGGGATACTGCCAGACTTCCCAGGGGAAGTCGAGATGCAGAGGCCGGTTTGAACCACGGACCTTCCGTTCAGTGAATTCGCACTCCAACCACTGAGCCATCTCGGTCCTACTGTTCTTATCGGAGCATGCTTTATCAAACGGGGGCGATGAATCACACAGCTTAAGTCATCCAGCCCTATCGCATTCTAAGTAGATTCGGCCATCGCCCAAAACCGTTCTTCGCATGTTATGTTGTACTCGTAAAAAGTACAACCTCAGTGTAATTACATAATATACATGTATACATATTAGTCATTAGCTACTGCAGTGGTTTATGGGCAGGAAATGTGAAAAATATTGGTTGTTGATCTGTTCGCAGATCCTGGGCAACTAATTCTGATGTTTTCATTGCTTAGTGTAGTAACGGTATTTTCCTCAACTTAGTTCTCGGTCTGAGCCTCCCAAGCTAGCGTTCACTTCAAAACAACCACCAAAGGTGCACGAGGTTTATTAACTCCCAAAACGAAATCAAGAACAGTTGTACAGCGCTTCGTATATACAGCGTAAGCGGTTATAACTTTCTGGAATCTCTGACGCGTTCTGGATGCGCCATTGGCAACCGGCATTTGGTCATTATTGGGTCATGATTGGCTGTTGGGTCCAGATTGTTGACCAATCAGATCTCGCCTTGATGCCGGACCGGCAAGCGTCCCGAATTCTGGGTCAACCTCGAGCGGGCCAGGCTTCTCGGCCGTAGCAGAGCCTAAAGACGTGGGATCCGCGTGGATTCCTGCCTAACACTTAGTTGCTCTGAAATGTGGGGAATCGAGACAAGGTGATCACTGCTCGAAGAGTACTTTGTAGTTGTTTCTGCAAAACCTGTGTGGCAGACGTTGGTTTGTTCACTGAGCTTGACTCTTTGGTTACCAACGCTTCATCACCAACCGAGGTGACGTCATCAGTGCGTTGGGAGTGGAAATGCATGTTTGTGCGATCGGGATGCTGTGGGTTACTAGTGTTTTTGTGGAAGTCTGCTAACGCTGGGAACGGTTGAATTTAGTTCCGGTTAGAAGACGACCTTGTTTACCTATTTCAATCTGTCAGTGGTCTGTTGCAGTTCACAGCTGTTTATTTCGGTGTGCTCCATCTTGTCAAGCACAGGGATGTTACTTAGGTCGGCTTGCGTTGGTACGACCAACATTCCTTCTTAGTCAGATTTCTATGAGTGCCCTTATCTTTTATTTGTGCGTAAGCACCCTTCCATCCTAATAAATACCCCGTTGTCGTTGTGAGGTCACCTATGTAACGGTTGCTCACTGCTCATCTGTTTTCTTGTTTCAGATGTGAACCCCTACATCCCCGACCTCCTCAGAACTCATCCAGGGTCTGGCTTCATTGGAGACAACCTAAACTCCTATCGTCGCCAGCCCCAACCCGACCCAACACTCAGTCCGCGCTGTTCTCCCTCTCCTTCCCCCCATGTGGCTGATTCCAATGCTTTCCTCTCCACCGCTCGCCACGTACCAGTGGAATCCATTCTCAATCCATCGACCGCGAAGGCACAAGATCCCGAATCTCGCACTCACCCATTTCCACCCACACCTCCCGCACCTCCTGTGTGCATCCGCTGTCGCGATCCAATCATGGACCACTACCTCTTTCGAATCCGTGGTCAGGCTTGGCATGAGGCGTGTGCCGTCTGTTCCGTTTGTAGCGTCAAACTTTCGGATGTATGCTTTGTACATGAAGGCCAACTGTTCTGTCGCAAAGACTATGACCGGTATGTCTATGTTTATCTGTTTCTGCTCGGTACAAACACATCCACAGGCACCGACGTCTCCTTTCACACTCGAACCAAAGTTTGTATGTGCATGTGTCAAAAACAACTCTCTTAATCTGCGGTAAATTTACGATTTTTCTATCTAGTTTGTTCTAGTGTCAGTAGTATATTGTTGTACCCACCATTCAGATACAGCGTTGGTTTTGGAAAGCTGCACCCTACTAAAACCAGCTGGTCTTGTGGTGCAAAACCGTTATGTATGGTTTATGTACGCCTGCGATTTGTTTGTGTACGTATAGTGCAGTTGCCTGCGAGTCCTAATCACCGCGGAACTTTCAGTCACTTCGCCCATCGTTCTGAAATAAGTCACACTTGGTGGCACCTCGCGTGCACTGATGAGCGCTTCATCCGGTCCCGAGCTATTCCACCTTGGCTATCTTTAGTTGAGGTTACAGAGTTAGCTTTCCCTGGCATACAATCTTCAAGGCAACTCCTAATCTCCGAAAGTGACGTCGATATTGGCAGTGTTTGCTCGGTAGGCCACAGTGTTATGCTCTATAATATCTCTGTTCAAACCCAACTCCATTCCATCAATCATGACTTCCCTTCGAGATGGACGCGACGGCTGAGGTAATGCAGCTTACTTCCCGAAGAGGGACCTCGCTGAGGAAGTATACAAAATGTCCCCTTAGAGTTTAGCCCTTCCTTACTAAATTTTAAACCGGTACGCTGAAAGCGGTACCCCCATCCAGAAAGCTCACCTCAAAAAAGAGCACTTTACAAACATAGCGGGTATAGTTAGTCCTCTAAAGCTCCTACTACACTGTGACCTCCGGGGACAGACAGCTTCGTTCATTTGGTCGATATGTGGCTGGTTTATTGCTTGACATGACAGGGTATGCTGATAAAATTCGTCGCTCAATCTTGAATGAAAGGTGAGACCGTTCAATATCGTGGTAACATGACAGGCTTGAATGCGGCTTCCAAAACACTTTCATTTTCCACCGATGTCGCTTGTGACAATCGGATCATGATTGACCCCTGCTGAGTGAAAACAACCACTTTTATAAGCAATGATACCATCTTCGAGCCCACCAGGCTTTTCATTAAACTTCAACTCCCTCAATTGCTGATAAATATATCTGTATTGTAGTCCGTCATGCAACACTCCCAGCTCCATTACCTCGTATTCCCGGAGACTTTCCAGCGCAACGCCCCTCGATAACTTTCCTGGTTGACTATTCCTCTTCAATGATTAACAGCACGTGTGTGAATCGTGACTGTCTTGAGGATGTCGAGTCGATTCCCATCGAAGCCTACTTCAGATGGAGGTAAAATCGTGCTTTTGTCTCCCTTCCAATCGACCAATAGCAAGGATGCTACCAACGCATTCAAACTTTCTTCTTAAAGTTTGGAAGTCTTTGTAATACATCGGGGGCGAGATGGCCCAAGTGGTTAGAGCGCGAATTTACTTACCGAAAGGTCTGTGGTGTGAGCTCGACCTCTGCCTCTCGACTTCCCCTGTCTAGGCTTGGGCAACCTGGCAGTATCCCAGCCCTCGTGCTTCCTTCGGGCAGCACGGCAGCTAGGCACCGGAAGGGTGTTACAGCTGAACGATTTATTTATTTATTTTAGTAGTACATCACTGCTTTTTGAGCACAACTCCCGATAACTTCTCCGTTTTTACACGCACCGGATGCAGTCATTCTCCCCCTCATCGTCGTAATAATCGTCGTCGTCACCATTGGCAGCCAAATCAGTGTCGAAACACTAGTACTTCACTGCCCTAGAGCCATGTCAGTCTATTTGAAATAAGTCATCAAGATAAAGGCGAAAGAAAGGATTTCAGTGAAAACCTAGCACAAAAATGCAGGGTCCTTTCGGTACTCAACCAAACATTCTGCATAGAAACTGGCAGCACGAGCGTTGCTGCTGTCTTGCATCGTCTCTAGCCAGGACACCCTCTTGAATCACAGTAACTCCCTTCTTCCTCACCTTCTGTCTCGTCTACGAAATCATACCTTGTCCGTCTTTCGGTATGCGACGCTTGGCTCTTATCCTGTGACTAAGCCACCGTAATCGATGGTGTCGGATGTACTCCCTCTTCCTCACCAAACACTTGTTTGTTAGTCAAGTCATTGTAAATTCCTGGGCTAGCGATAGTTCTGATACATTGTTCACCAGATGCCTGAAGATACCTCAGATCGTCCGATCGCAGAAGCCAACCGACAACGGAAGCACGACTCGCATTGTATTCTGATAAAATTGACCCCCTAGGGCCAGTGGGATTCTGGCTCTCGAGTTTCCTGCGCACTCATCATCATCACCATCCCCACCGGTAGCATGACATCACTATCCAAAATCGATGCTCCGGTGCTGTGCTTCGGGCGCTGACCTCGCCCGCCATGCTACCGTCACCACTTCCATTTGAGAACCGTTTTCCTATCCCCACCTCATTTCGCTTTCCAATAGCTGCTCAATCCTTACTGACCTCTCTCGTGTTCTCGTCGCTTCCCAGGCACGCATCGCCTGCAGCGTAACCAGGTCATCTGTCAACGGCATGCCACCGTGTTCGAATATGATGATAGGTCAGTCTGCAACTTTCACCCCAGTCCCATGAGGCAGCTTACATCTCTCAGCCTTTCACACGGCGGTGCGTCTTCAGACATAAGAATTGGTTATGACGATCAGGTAGTTTATCTTTATTCTCACTGAGCTCCTTCATGCACCCGCACATCTTTCTACGGTCGCCACTCGTTTTTTCACAACACTGCCACCGTATATTGTGAGCGTTCGACCACAACCGTCCTTGATGGCAGCCCAGGTGCATCAGCTGATTGCCGGTCAGATAGCTGTTTGTCTACAACCAGTTTCCACTGAATAAATTTTGACACGGCATGGTGTTTGCCATGGTATGTGGTGGGAAGTGATTGCGTGAGGTGTGGTAAATGACGGTGTTGTGGAATATTGGTAGCTCGAGTGGATCCAGTTGTCGTGTGTTCCCAACCCACTGTCATACTCGGCAAAAGTGCCAATAACTAATACGCACACAGCAAGGGTGGTGGGGCTGAGATGGCCCAAGTGGTAAGAGCGCGAATCTACTGACCGGAAGGTCCGAGGTTCGAACCCCAACTCCGCCTCTCGACTTCCCCTGTCTAGGCTTGGGCAACCTGGCAGTATCCCAGCCCTCGTGCTTCGTTCGGGTAGCATGGCAGCTAGGCACCGGAAGGATGTTACAGCTGAAGTTTTTTTAAGGGTGTTTTCAAATCGCCAGATGGCGAGTGATCGAGGTCGCATATGACATGACGACCTGGGTTAGCTAAAGCACAACAGCCGCAGCTGAGGCCTGACCACTGGACATCTTTACTATGCGCGAACTTTACATCTAAACTGGACATCTTGGTGTTACTCTCCAGAGGGGTCAACTGTCATGACTATTTGACACGACCTGCTTTGACACTGACTGTTCCTCAAAGCAGAGCTGGCTGCCGTTCATCAGCTGTTGTAGTGTGGTGCCTGAGTTGCTATAATCTTTAAATGGGACTGTATTTGCTTGCTAGTGACAATGATGTTTTAGAAGACAGGTGAAAAATTTTGAATTTATGGCCTTGCAAACTGTCACTGTACTGACGTACCCTTTGTACACCCAGGCTTAGGTACACTACATGTAGCGCAATCGTCCACAGTCTTGACTTGAAAGTCAAGGTCCTGTTTCACTGGAACTCAGGTGGAAGTTGCTTGAGATAGATGAGTACAACTCAGTTAGAACCATTGTAGTTGTGTTTAGAATTGGTAAAACCCGAGTTTTACGTCATCAGGATGAAATATTCCGTCACAGCGTAATAGAACACCTATTTAGGCGTAAAAATTAAAAAAACCGTTCAGCTGTGCCTAGCTGCCATGCTACCAGAAGGTTGCACGAGGGCTGGGATACTGCCAGGTTGCCCAAGCCTAGACAGGGGAAGTCGAGAGGCAGAGGTCGGGTTCGAACCACGGGGTCAGTAAACTGGCGCTCTAACCACTTGGTACGTCTCGCCCCCGAGGCGTAGAAATTAATAGGAATGCGTTAATTAGGTGATCGGTTACTTCTTTTTTACTTTGCTGGACGATTTTCCACAAATTTAATTGAACTGGTTTCACTTTCCGTGAACGAGTTTCTGCTGATAATGCCACGATATTCGGAGCATTTTTACCCAAAATCCCGAGAAATGGTCCTTGGTATAGAGTCTACATTCACTCGTAAGCCGTTTGATCACATGATCACATGGGAAAGGCTACCTACCCATTAGGTTGTAACGGACTGAACAGCCGAACTACGAACGACACAAAACCGTCTAAGATAAAGCGAAACAAACATTTTACATGTATAAAGGCCACCCTTTCAGACGGGGACCACTTTGACGCTCTTCAAGAGTGGCTTACATAAGACAGTATACCCGTGTTGTCCAGCTTGACCTGTTCTTTGGCTTGACGAAATCAAATTTTCCCCCGGACATACTTCACTATACAGAGTCTGGTGATGGTACACTGTTCAGCCTCTTCAATCAGATCAACTTCCATATTGGCATGACCAATCTAGTGAGCACGCATCAGACCAAGTAGGCTAAGATAGCCAGGCAGCCTACTGAGGTACCGGCCTGACTCAACATGGTGTCGCGTTTTGGACAACCGAGATGATGCTACAATCTCAGAGAGTGAATTTGGGGATAAGATGTGACCATAGAAAAGAAGCCTCGTCATCATCATCATCAAAGATTGCAACATCAGTGTTGGCACTAGTGGTTCACTGACGTGCAAGTTGTACGAGGGCTGGGATACTGCCCATACCTAGACAGGAGGACGATTAGGGTCCTCAGCCAAAGCCTTTGGCTCAAAAGCCTAACCGCAAGGCAGCGGTGTTTGGCGGGGAAATGCAAATGCATTACCTTTTCTACGGAACAAGTCGCCATACATGTTCCAACTCCCACCCTGAAGGCCCAGGAGACTGTGTTCGTCAGACCTATAACCATTGACCAACCTGGTATGAGAGACTCTGTGAGTGTCGTGCGGACACCCCCCAGTATAGCCCAGTGGGTCGCCTAGGTGCACAAACCGCCACACCACGGTAAGGTCCAGTCTCTTCGTGACAGAGAAAAGGAGCCTAACGTAAACTACCCGGAGAATCCGGGGCTTTCGCAGCTGTTGGACCTCACGCAGACCGGAAGTTGGAAAGGACAACAACGGTAGATACATTCATACTTTAGACATTGGATAGTAGATATATTGGTGTTGACACAGACAACAGGACTGCGGCCAACGGCAGAAAAGACAGTAGGAACCATGGGGGTCTGGTGCTAAAACTTGCGAGTTCGGCACACATACGAACGTGCGATCAGTAAGGCATGCTCTAGCGATTCGGGGACTGTCGGGGTCTCTGCATGGTAGTCGATCAATACATTAAGCGAAACAAAAACAGCATACAGAGGACGTAGAGAACAGAAAAGGTTTGCGAGGGCCATCAGGTAATTGGGGGGGACAGTTAAACAGTTGCTAATGTACATAAACGTACAGAACCGACATAAAGGTCATAGTTAGAGTAATTGCAGGTGGTTGCGGGACTTTCACGCTTCACATTCACATCACTCTCGTTTGAACAGCCCTTCTTCTGTCCTGGCGCAATTGCTCCACACCTAAGGGGGAAGGCAGGTGTGTGTCGCGCTGCGTCGTATTGTATACCGTCAAACATACGGTGTGTGCGAACTTCACTGAAGGCAGGCCCAAAGAAACTCATCACCATCATAGGCATCATAATGCCAATGTTCAACGCTTCCATAATTGGCCAACAGGGGACCGGGGGCGAGATGGCCCAAGTGGTTAGAGCGCGAATTTACTGACCGGAAGGTCCGTGGTTCGAACCCGACCTCTGCCTTTCGTCTTGCCCTGGGCAACCTGGCAGTATCCTAGCCCTCGTGCAACCTTCGGGTGGCATGGTAGCTAGGCACCGAAAGGGTGTTACAGCTGAACGATTGTTATTATTCAACAGGGGACCACACGCGGAGTTGAACGACCTTGCACACGTTCTGAGTAGAACGTGATGGGTGGAATGACCGTAATCACGTGGTCCGTATTCCCGTAGGTAGCACCCTTAAGTCCGTTTTGGGCGTACCCGTTTGATTACGAGCAAGACCAGTTTCCGCCCATAAGGGACACAGCCGTAAACAGACATAGGTAAAGCTGCTAGTGACGAGCGCGAGACGTAAGCAATTGGTTAAACCGTATTGGATAGAATACGGGAACAGAAACAGTTTAATTAAAAGAACGGGAAATTCAGCCTATTTAGTGTCAGCCTGAGAAAGCGTAAAATGTGAACATCTTGATTTCCGTAAGGAATCAACTTTCTTTTTGTAAATGGGATGTGGTCACATTAAGTACGATGATTCCTGTAGGAAAGTCACGTGAAACGTATCTTCTTGACCCTTCCGGGAGGGACGCATGTCGGAGTGGCCTTTTTTTTAAAGTTCCACTGTCAGCTTTCTCAAGTTGGGACAAAAGCTGTTGAAAAATCAGCGATGGATTATAACTGCAGGTTCTTTGATCGAATATTCGTATCGTTCTTGCTGAGCTATCTAGAACACTCTAGGTGCAGTTACTGGTAATCTTTGCTAGTACCCCATCAGTTTGCCGTCAGGTATGGAATTGTCACTGCCTTCAACGTCATCGACAGCACAACATCAGCATTGAGCGAGACGTACAACCATAATTTACTTGGAGGTGTTACTGTTAAGAAAAGAGAATAGGATAGAAGGAAGGGACTTCGCACTAACCTGATGCGCGGACCCCCCACCCTCCGGTACAGCTCATTCGGTCGCGGAGGTACACAAAGCGTCACAGCACGGTAAGGTCCAGTCTCTTCGTGACAGAGAGACACGTGTGGAGAATCCGTGACTGGGGGGCGCTGTCAACCGGTTTACATACGTTCAGCTGTAACACCCTTTCAGTGCCTAGCTGCCATGCCACGCGAAGGAAGCACGAGGGCTGGGATACTGCCAGGTTGCCCGAGCCTAGACAGGGGAAGTCGAGAGACAGAGGTCGGATTCGAACCACGAACCTTCCGGTCAGTAAATTCGCGATCCAGCCACTTTAGCCATCTCGCCGTGGTTTACATACGAACGCTGTTTGGCGGCACAGACACCTGGCACTCATTTTGGTAAGCTAACGCACGTGCTCCCTCCCCTTTCCTTGTCTCTTCTCTGAAAATCTTCTAAATGAATTTTTTCTTGACGTTCAATACTGATGTTACAATCATCTGTACCAGTGATATTACTTTCAAACTGCTTGCGAAACGGTAGACTGACTATACAGCTCGTTTTGTTGGTGGGTCACGTGCTGTGCTGCGTGATCTCGTCAGGAAACACCACGTGCCCGGGAAGTATATTGGATGGTCATACACCGCGATTTTATTTCCCGTTTTTGCCGACTAACGCAGAACATCCCCATGCTGTTTGTAAAGCAACTCATCGTTGGGAGTTGTTTCGTGAAGATAATCTCCAGTCTCCTAGACTTTGCGCTGCTGTAAAAATCCATTTGATTGGATGTCGTCGAACTGGTTTCCAAACGAGGATGGTTTTGAGGTGAGCGATTCAGCGCATGCCTTTTTACATAATTAATGTCGTTTCTGTCGGATGTCGTGTACTGGAGTGCGGTGTGACATCCTATCGACCGGATGAGATCAGGTGAGGTCGGTGTGAGGACACCAGACCGATCTCACAGCACAAATGGCGCTTTAACAAACTGAAGGTAAACAACGTTCACTTTTTTTTACTGTCATTTGCTGCTCAGTCACCGGTGTGATACTTTCCAAGGTCGGATAGCAACAGCTAGAACATATTTCCCCTCTTTTTACGCGCTTCGTTTCCCTTTGTCTTAAGACAAACAAACTGAATTTCAAATGTGAAGTTCACCCCCCCCCCACTGCAGGGACAGCGTTGGTTGCACTCGGTGGTGGCTATCAAGTGATTTTGGTATATTTTTGCCGCTTGAGAAGAGGTGTGCTACTCGCCTCTTGGGGCAACTAAATGGTCACCACAACCAGAAATCTTTTGCCAAAACTCTGACTTCTTGGGACATTGGCTAACATGCCTACCTGCCCGTTTACACACTACTGTATCCCACGTACTCTCTCGGATGAACGAATATTCCGTCGTGTTTAGGCACAGAAGACCAAATCAGGTAGTACTATTGACAAGAGGCCGCAAACGGATAACGGGGGCTAAACGTGTAACGATACAGGGCTAACGGTAGGTGGGATGGATTTTGGGTGGCTAGACAATGAAGGCCAATAGTATATAGACTGGCTGGTTTGGAGTGGCAGTTGATGAGCCGTGGAATTAACCGCCTGGCGACTAGCTCCACACAAATCTTTCAGCTGTAACAAACGCCCTTTCGGCGCCTGGGTCCCATGCTGCCCACGGGAAGCACGAGGGCTGGGATGTGGCCAGGTTGCCCAACCCTGGACAAGACCGGTTGTGGCCCAACCCTGGACAAGACCGATTGAGATGCAGCCAGAATTGGTTTACTGCCATGCACTAGTCTGTCCACATGGCACGACGTGTGAGCTGCTGACCAGAAACGTTAGCAATTCGAACTTCCCTACATGGTTTTCCTCTTGTTGTTGTTGTTGTCTCAGTTTCAACAACGTAGTTTTATCTCAGCCTCCTGCGGGTTGCATGACGTCCATGTGTCAAAAGACTGCCACAGATGAACAATCTTGAGATAGTGGATTTTACGTTTATGCAGTTTCGGCACATACTTCGGTGACCTGAACCACACAGGACGTGTCCGGTTTTCAGAACGCTACGCCGTCACATGGTGCACAAGACCGAATTCGCATCTCGGGACACGTATAAAACACGGGCTCCGTTTCCGTGATGCGACCGGCACCTGCCATTATCCTTGCTAAGATAACCTGCTGTCATAGCGCAGCTGCACATTCCTATCAATCGATGTTGTTGATGTTCTGTTAGTCGGCACACGTTTTTGTACGATATGTGAGAGTCTTGGAAACCATAGAGTAAGACCGGCTGTTTGAAGCTTTTAAGGGTTTCTTAGCCTCAAACCCTGAGCATTTCGTTACTCCGTCTGATTTCATTCCTCTGCCCCCCCCCTCGCGGATGTACAATGTAGGTTGCACGCAACGAGGTGCATCACGTGCCGACAGCCTATGCGCAGCCATGAGCTATTCATGCGCGCACACCTACCCCCCTCATCGAGCGCGTCCACTGCAGACGCGCCCCGCCCACCACTCTTGTTCCACGTTTCCTGTTTCACCTGCTTCATCTGTCTGCAACCCCTGGTCGTTGGCGATCCATACACGATCGATCCGGTGAGCTTCCGTCCCATTTGTCGTGCTGACTTCCTTGCGGCTGACAGAACAAGACACCATTCGGGTGCGTCCACTCAACACCAACCCCCGTTATCTCCCTATCCGCCTCAAACGTCCAATGAACCAAACCCGTTGCGGCGACCACGTGAGACGATAACTGAAGTTGCGACACCTTCCTTCTCTCATGCTTCTGAATCGACGGATGTTCAGGGGAAATCCGACAGGCTTCAAACAAGTACCCATGTTGGAGGCACCAGCAAACGCATGCGGACTTCACTGACAGACGACCAGAGACTCCACATGCAACGGGTTTACGAATCGAACCCGCGACCGTCAAAAGAGGTAAGTATGAGTGAGAATCATTGCACTCACTTTATTCTTCCTGTGTCGAGGTTATCGCCTATCTTTGCGATTCACCGGATTATTCTACTGAGCTGTTTGGTTTGACAGAACCCCCACAATGAGGCCAGCCTCATCTACGGAATTTGGTACGTAAATAGTTGACAGTACGACGTTTTTTTAAAGCGCCCGTCTGAAAGAAGCCAACTAGAAGGCGACCAAAGGGAAGCTAACTTTTTCCCGGTTTCCTAAGGAAAAAGAGAATGACTGAAACGAAGGTCAACACTGATTTACCGAGTACTATGTCACCATCTCTGTCTCCTCTCCTGAGCCTCCTTTATCCGGACACGGTTGAAATGAAAAGTCAACCATATGTAGCTGACCCTAATAATAATAATAATAATAATAACCGTCCAGCTGTAGCACCCTTTCGGTGCCTAGCTGCCATGCCGCCCGAAGCAAGGACAAGAGCTGAGATACTGCCATGTTGCCCAAGCCTAGACAGGGGAAGTCGAGAGACAAGTCGGATTCGAACCACAAGCCTTCCGGTCAGTAAGTTCGTGCTCTAACCACTTGGGCCATCTCGCCTCCCACTAAACACAATGTTTGAGGTTGCGGGCTCTCTATTGTAACTTTAAACAATCGGGCAGCATTCGGTTGTTATAGAGAAATGGGCATATTTGGGGAGGGGGAAACAACATGTAGAGTATTTTTTCATAAAGGAAACTAGTCACAAGGTTGCTGAAAACTCTTCGACAGCCCACGACCGGTTCGCCCTTCTTGGGGCTCATCGGGTAGGCGCAGTCCCCGGGTTTCCTGCCTGTGTGCAGCACATTCAGTTGTAGAATATCATTAACGAGAGATTCAGTTGAGTCTCTCATGAAAACCAAATTGATTTGCAAATGAGTGTATTTCTCAAAAACATGTAGAGTAGTTCCTCTTTCCATAATACTGGCCGCATTTCTCCGTAATTTACGGTGCTTTACTGGTGGGCCTGCGTGATGAAAGCCTATTCGCCTACGTATTCCTATTTCGACCACTTCTGCCTCGGCCACCTCACTAGCATTGATTGTTTCCTTTCCAGCGGCTAGGATCTGAGACCTTCAAACTCCCAAGTTGTTGCGAGACTGCCGCCAGACTTGGTTATGTCTGGTTGTCACGCAAAAGCTGTCCTTGCAGCGTTTGTGCTCTTTCTGCTCGCCTCTTTTTTTGATTTGTGGCACCACGCATATTCGGAACTCACTTAAAGTTGAGAGAACAATACAGGATATGCCAGATGTTACTGAACCGTGTTTTGTCAGCACTATTCATTGGTGCCTAGATAGCATCAATCCAACAACCCTGTCGTTTGACCGGAGCAGTTAAACTGTTATGCCGACTCTCTAACTGATACGTGGACTCATTACGCCGATGGGAACAATCTGCCCGAAACAACGTACTCATGAACTTTCCCGGGGGAGGGGCGGACCACCGTGTCCTTGGTCAGATGCACTTCCCAAGCTGAGCTGTGAACGTTCGTTAACCTTTTTGTTTCCCAAACAACGAAAGCATAATAATCACAAATGAACCAGTCAGAGGTTACCATAAACATGTTCACTGATTGGTCAATTGTTTTGGAGATATTAGATACGCTTTAAGAGCGCCAGTGCACCCCTAATATCCCGTGATTGGATGAGAAAGCGATTTCATGACAGTTGTCGTCAACTTGTACGGGCGACCGAGCCGTCTGTATTTGCAAGAACGGCATTTTCGCAGCTTAGTTCTCGGTCTGAACCTTCCAAACTGGCGTTCCCGTTGAAAACAACCACCAAAGGTGCACACCATGCAGTGATGCCCAAAACTAGGTCAAGAACACATGTACAACAACACGCCCTTTATAAAGGGTGACAAAATTCTGGAAATTCTGACACCTGGACGCGGCACTGGCAACTGACCAGATACTAGATCATGATTGGCTGTTGGATCCAGACTTTCGGCCAATCTGAACTCGTCTTGATGCTGGACCGACAAGCGGCCCTGACTTTCGACCAATCGCGTACGGAATAGGCCTTTTGGTCGTAGCAGCGCTTGACTATTAGCGGTAACGTGACATCGGTGCCGAATCCCGCCTATCACCTCCTCGTTCAACTTTATTGATGTAACATTGAATTCCGGGGTTTACTAGCAGTGATCTCGCTGGTTTGCGGATCCTGTCTGTCCAGCGTCGCGGTCGTAATGCGTACTTGGGCTAGGCCTCCGACGGAGCAGCTAATTCGTTTTTCCCAATGATGCCGAGATCAAAAGTGTCCAGAACCATCTCTAGACTCAACTCACTCGGTCGGTTGGACATGTTCTGCGCATCTGTCGGTCGGATTTGGTTTGTGTGCCCTGTCTTCCATGGCGCAGCCATGGAACTGGTTATCATATCTCATGTTTCGGTGACTCGATTGCCTTTTCTGTGGCCGGATAGTGTCATGCGGTGTTCGGAGCTTCCTTCGGAGCAGTACCTCTGCTGGTGACATTGTCGGGCGAGTTGGGATTTGGCGTCGTTCGAAATACCAACAGGAACCTTTGCAAAATTTCTTTCACCGGTCCCTCCCCTCTGGACTTTTGAACTGCATGCTTCAGAGTGCCAACCAGGCGTTCCATCGGGCCGTTCGACTGCACTTTCTGCACCTGTGGTTCCGATAGAGTTAGTGGCGTGAATAGTGCCATTCTCCACAAAACCAACAGGGCATGGGTGGTTTTCTTAGGGTTCGTATAGAATTTGATTGCCTTTGGCATGCCATGTCAGGCTGAGAGAATTTGGAATGCCCAGTCATCGGAGCATGAGCTTTGAGATTGATAAGATGCTGACATTTGGTGGTAAGCGTCAACTCTGGATCCTGTTAACTTGAATCAGTAGACGGGTCCGAATATCTGTATCATGGCGATTGAAGACCAGCCACGAAGATGAGCTACTTGAATTGGTCCTCGGTCATGGTGCTGAGCTGAAGGTGTTCGCATTCTCTGTTGACCACGCTGGTATAAGTGATGAAATCTTCAGTACTCCTTTTGTAATCTTGAGACCCTGATAATGAATATTGAACAAGGAAGTTTGCTCGCCGGATATTTGAGCCGGGATCTTGACAGTATCTGTGAGGTCAAGGTCACGAGGGAATTTGGCGAGTATGAAATTTGTGAACCGATCCAATTCCCGCAACAACATTGAAACTTTCCATGCATCATCAAACAGAGCACAGTTGGTTTGAAATACGTCCTCATATTTCTTGAATCAACTTTGGAAAGTTCGTCCAGATTCAGCGCCGAAATTGAATTCAGTGATTGGCCTGGATGCAGCATCTGTGGAAGAACACGGTGGCCCAAATGTTTTTGTCGCATTCACAGACATACTGTGGATCAACTATTCAACAAGTCTTATTTGAGCTTTTCCGAACTACTTTTGTTGTATTTCGGCCAAAAACAGACTTAACCCTTAACTTCTCGATCGGATTAGAGATTCAGGTAGTTTTTCAACAGTTGTTTTGTTAGTAAGACACTGGAGACCTCCAGCGGCAGTGTTGTTTTATGAGCAGGTATCGAAAGTGGAGAGGGAAATTAGTTGGTTTCCCAAAAGTTCCTACAACACGCGCGCTATGGTGGTCAGTACGGAGCGTGTCTCACTTCCGGCACGTTGTCATCGCGAAACCTTGGAAGTCTCGTGTAACTTGTTCGCTCGTAGTTGGAAGCAACGTGACTCTTGTGCTGAGATTCTACTCCCACTGTTTAGTGTGTTTTCACACACACACACACACACACGCACACACACACTGTTCACACATCGTTATTGTCACATATTGATGCATACTTTCTCAGACCTGAGGTGCTCGTTTTCCTCCAAAACAAGTGCATTGTGCATAATGATCAGATTGAATTGCCATGCAAGCGAACTGTCTACGGGTTTGAACTGTCACTAGCGTGTGCGTGTGAACGGGTGCATATTAGGGTGAGCAGATCAGAATTTGTCTTAGTTTGTTAAAACAGCTAGCTGACAGGCAGGTTGATAGACGAATCACGTGCGACGAGTCTGCTCGCCTTTCACGCTTTGTCGGCAGGTGAGACAAATCACTACTGGTTCGATAAGCTCTTCGTGCACTCCTAGTCAACTCTGTCCCCAGTTACCTTGTGCTATGTAGACCCTCGGTCTACGCATTCAAGTCTTTTTCAAAAGTCGCTACGATGAAACGTTCGATATCCCACACCACAAGGTCAGCTGTGAACTCAGGGCATCAGCCAAAACTCGTGTGTTTCCCATCAACCCTTCAAAATAGCCGCGTAAGACTACCATGATCGGACCAGACGGCCTACACCCATTGCAAAACCATTACCGTTGACTGGACCACTGCGTCTCTCTAGTTATTTTCGGGTGGACTATAGTCGCGTTTCCCTTGGCATGATATGTGATTTATTGAGGCAGTCTCTCGCCCGCTCTTGGTCCAGAAATGTGGGGATTAGCATTCAACTCACTGAAACGGGTACACCGAGTGGGCGCTCGCGGGTGACCAAGGCCCGACCAGACTGCCTCCCTATGACAGGTGTGCAAAACCCGTTTTTGTCCAACGTCAAGAGTGAGTGATTGTCAATTTGTCAAAGTCGATCAGCTGCCAAGGCGGTGTGACACAGAGCTGGTATTCCTCCGCAGGAAGGACGTTCTTGCAATCGTGAACCAAACAGAGCTTGTCTGCCAGCAAAAAGAACCTAAATCTGGAAATCAGGTGATCGTTCGTAAAGGACGAAAGCTTAAAACACGAAGAGGACACTATGAAGGCATACTTAGTATGTAGTATGACTCGTGATTTGGAGGGAGAAAGGTTGACGGCTGTATCAAAGGCAGATGGCACTAGAACAAATAAGCCTCAGCCTTTGGCCCCAAAAATACGGGAATTCACTGCACAGGTGTCACAACACAAATTTTTGGCGACTGCTATGGAGCGATATCTTTGCATATGGTCCCGTGATCACTCGATTACGCCCGAGCACCCGTCGACATCAACAGTGCTGCAACGGCGGTGGTGGTGATCAACCGACCACATTTATGAACAGAAACTCTCCACAGGAGAGCTGCCCGTTGTTGAGTATCATTCAGAGCATAAAACAGAGTCCTGCAACAAATAGGAGGCCACGTGACACTTCCTCGTCTTAGTTAAGTTGTAAACTGGACAGTGTGTGGATCTTTCCGCTCATTTCATTTTTCGTTTGACGCTTCACCGAACCACCCTAACCTAGCGAGCCTTATCCGCTGCCCTAGCGATTCCGGCTGGTAATCACTTACACACCATTTCACTGAGGACATGCTACACTTAGCCGAGGCGACGAGGATATCGGCGATCAGACGTTTTCACACGCTTGTCGTCTTCGAGTTGGGGTACAACAAGTCTCAGCCATAAAAATGATTGCGATCCTTCAGCCTCTGTAACTCTTTAATCATGGCGCAAGCTGAGGAACATGGTTCGTGTCTGACTCTATTCTTCACATTACATTTCCAAGGTACATAAACGGACTGACGGACCTAAGGTCCTCGCCCTGAAGTTCTAGGCATGACTCAATGTTCATAAGATGGTGTCCTTTGTAAGGGAAAGTTGTGCGGAGATTGCACTTGTTTGGGCGTTTCGTAGAAAAAAGCATCCAGCTGTAGCACCCTTTCTCTGTCTAACTTACATGCTATCGGAAGGAAGCACGAGGGCTGGGATACTGCCGAATTACCCAAGCCTACACAAGGGGAGTCGAGAGGCAGAGGTCGGGTTCGAACCGCAGACCTTCCTTCCAGTCAGTAAATCCGCTCTGCAACCACTCAGCAACAGGAATAGGTTTACTGCTATCGTTTTAATTTTCCCTAATAAACTCAAATTATAAAAAAACGTATAAATTTATCTTGTGTCCACCGCCGCATTCTATTCTTTTCGGTGATTATGATTCTCCATTCTTCGAATATCCATTAAACTACACTGTATGAATTTTTTGTCCTATTTCGGTCATCAAATGATGACTTTATTGTCGGTTTTGTCGTGTCTATTACTGGTTAGAGCAAACAATTTAGAATATTGGTTCCAAGAGTGGATGTGTCACATTCTTGTCACGAGGATATTCAGCTGACGCGTAATTTTACTCCATATGGGGAATATTCAACTCGCCCACGATAGTCGAGCCCCATCCGTCTGCGCTCGCTTGACCACATGCTCTGTATGCCAGTCGTCCGACTTCCCTAAAGGGCTCTTTTCGCACAACCATGCGAGGGGTGGAAACGAGCTAGGGGAGGTCAAAAATGACTTGGCAGCGACGTATGGAAGCCATTCACAGTAAACTCAGTTGCGCTGGTCATTGCCATCTCCCTAAAAGAGGACCCCAAGTTGGGGCACATCAAGGGCTAGAGACATTGGCAGGCATGGACCGGTCGCGCCCTCAGTGGCGTTCTTGCATCTAAGCTATTGCCCCTTCCAATCTCCTCCATTAAGAGTCCACTGAAAACCCCGAACGAAACTGTGGCAGTTATAACCACTGTACGGCAAGTATGTGGTTCTCACAGCCTATCAGCTGAAACGTTCTGCCTTGTCACGTGATCCAAATGGGACGAGATTCACGTGACACCGACAATGTGTGGGATGCTTAGGTGGTACAAATTAGGAGCGAAGATTCAAACAGGCTTAGCTTGCTCCGTGTGTAATCGATGTAATGCAAGCAATGGTTAATCGTGATTGGAATTGGAAAATGACTGGCTTCTTTTACTGGCGCATTTTTGAAGCGGGCAGAGACAGTGAATTTGCATTCGCCCATATAATTAGTCCTAAACTTGTGGTTTGTTTGTTTCCCATCATCGTCTACACCGATAGAATCTCAATTTAACTGGAGCCGACGTCATCTTACTCCGTACTACCATGACGCTGAGTTCTTGTGACCTACGTCAAAAAACTTTCACTGTTTGACCATCGATGTCTTCGGAGCATTGCCCGAATCTGGTGGGAACACCGGATGAGCAATGCTGAAGTACGTTGAACAGTATTCCGGAGAAATAACCCATCCTCGATAGATGAACTGACCACACTACATAGGTTGCGCTGGCTTGGCCACGTGCTGCGTATGCCAGTCGACCGACTTCATCGAAGGGCTCTTTTCGCCCAACCATGTGAAGGGTGGAAGAGAGTCAGAGGCGGTCAAAAAATGACTAGACAGCGAAGTACAAAAGCCATTACCAACAAACTCAGCAGCGCTGGTCATTAATGTCTTCCTGGCTGGGGACCCCGAGATGGTCCATACCAATGGTTAGAGACATTGTCAGACATGACCCAGTTGCACCCTCAATGGCGCTCGTGCATCCAAGCTATTGCCTTCAATGCATAGTTCTCTTCCCAATCCGCCCACTGACAGTACTGGATGTATACACCAATTTATCATCTCCCGCCTCCAATGCGCAGCTACTTCCCCCTTCCTCCAAATCATCGGTGAACGAAACTGCTGCAGCTACAACCACTGTACGACGAGTACGCGGCTGCGCAGCTGACGATGATGATGATATGACTTACTTTGGCAGTACGTTTACGCCTATGTTGATGTGTTTGCCGAATTACTAACTCATCGCCACTCTACTCATTTCTTCCTGTCAGCTAGTTTTTAGAGAAACAAATATTTACTGGTGTCCCCGATCCACTGTCTGCAGGCGATGAAACGCATGCGTGTACATAAGTTTGTCGATCATTGATGCGAACAGTACAATCTTATCGTTTTCTGAAAAGTTTGGAAATCCAGGTGTTCTCCACTTGTTCGAAGCACAACTATGCACTCGAATTTCTCTGATCATTTCGCTCTCATGTTCACTGTTCTGTTCCTTGTTTTATTGACCAGTCATTTGGGATGGATGCTAGTTATTTAATTCTGATGGTGTACGGCAGTTATCGGCAATAGCAAGCCTCCGGTGCACCCTGTCAGTGCCACATAAGGTCACGCCAAAC
The DNA here is from genome assembly GCF_000715545.1 of Opisthorchis viverrini. Taxonomy (NCBI): domain Eukaryota; kingdom Metazoa; phylum Platyhelminthes; class Trematoda; order Opisthorchiida; family Opisthorchiidae; genus Opisthorchis; species Opisthorchis viverrini. The sequence goes on from NW_008752298.1 coordinate 89,775, forward strand.
AATCGGTTCGTTTCAAACAGCTTCACCACTTATAACTGCTAACCAGAAGGCCACGTGACTGTTCCTTTGTACAAATAGGGACGAATGTCCTCACTTGGATGAACTTTTCGGCCTGGCAGATTTGTGTCTGCGGTTCTTCATCGCGTTTAATTTTCCATCTGGTCTTTTGGAATCCTGCGGTGATTAGAGAATTCAACATAGGCTGCTTTGTTTCATCTGAAATTCTGTCCTAGAACAT